>NW_005187567.1:1008269-1079169 GCF_000239375.1 Pundamilia nyererei
TGTGTGTGTGTGTGTGTGTGTGTGTGTGTGTGTGTGTATACATACATACTTAGACTGTTCCTGTGAGTATTTTTTCTTCCCTTGATATTGGGACCATATATATCAAATAAAGATGCATTTCCATATTTCGATAAATCTGATTTATATTACCTCTGTCCGTTTTCTCCCACCAGACGCTCCCATAAGGAGAAGCGAACAAGGGAAAAAAGACAGAAACACAAGGAGGCACCAGACCTGGTATGTCCAGCCCCTGGAGGCTCTAGTAATACCTACTCTTAGTCCATGTATTTTACATGAACAATCCTCAGAGGGCACAAAGAATAGGAATCTTATACTATTTAAATACAGGATTTGGGACATCAAAGCCAGGCTGATATTGGAATAACAGAAATAATTAGGGGTATGGAAGTTGCAGAAATAGCCACATTTCCATAAGATGATAATTAGTCCCAGGGCTAGCTAGGTCAGGAAAAAGCATGTTTGTTGAAGCTTTGTATTAGATGGAGGCCTAGAGCTGGAATTCCAGGTAATTACAGGAAACTGAAACACTGCAGCCGAAATACTGATTGAAAATTACGTTTCATTTCATTTCATTTTAGTGCTATGTCCTGAATTCATAATTGAAAAAAAGTTTCATTTTATATAATGAACTGAAGCTGAACGAGCAGCTGGTATACAAAGAAATCAGACTTCAGTTAAGCTGATTTCATTGTAGGTGGTTTTCTGTTAGTGAAGTGGAAAATATGATAGGACATTTGAAGCGGGGCTTCGCAATAACTAAGGGCATGGATCATTCTTTTGATGACTCTTAGAAGTTACGAAGGCTTGTAATACATGCAGACCAAATGGTTACGTTGCTGTGTGAATCATTTGCAAGATGAAAAAAACTGAAACCTCAATTAGCCTAGATTTTGAATCGGATGAGATAAGGGCACAGGTCTGCTGCCGCACTTCTTTCTGTGTGTAGTCATTTGGTTTGTCTTGTTCCATTTCCACTTATGGGTAAACAGGGAGGGAGTAAAATCATTTTATTTTCTCCTGCTGAGAGGGATGTTAAGAGGGGCCAGAGAGTCTGTCTCCTTATCTAATAACCCTGCCACAGGCTTGCCAACACAGGAGAATCCTGGCAATGAGCAGGGAGGGAGTCACAGAGCCATTTAGAATCCAAGCTTGGCTCAGTAAGTGAAATCCACACTGCTACTGGAAGAGTGATGCTGGTAGCTACAAGTCTCCCCCCACTTCCTCGGTGGAAGCAGATCTGATACATCTGGCAGCATCTTTGTGTCTTTTCATATTCAATTGCTAAACATTGTTTAAATCACAGGGCCTTGCTTTAATACGCAGTCAGTACATGCCATGAAATTTGATTCATTTAAAACTCTCCCCAGGGACTTATTGCAGCCCTAAATAAATCAAAAAGAAAGTTTAGCCAAAGGAAAAATGGAAAGCAAACCTTTTGCTTGTTTGACTACTGTTTAAGTATTTTATACCTAATGCTTGTACCTTGTAAAATCTTGAATTTCCAATCCTCCACTCACTTATATCATTTAAGTGCATTGATGTAAAACAATGTTTTATTGGCTTAATAATGGTTAATGGGACTGGAGTCTGCAGGCACATTAGGTGCTTCATGGCCCTGCACAGTGCTGCTCTAAGCTAAATGCTAACTTCTACATACCGATCACATCCATGACACTAAGTATGTGTAATTAAACCTCAGTACCATCTGAATGTAGCGTATTAGCCAACAGTCGATCACTTCTAGACACAAAGCATAAGTGAGTCAACAGGAATGATTTGTTTTGCAAAGATATTACAATTAAGCTTAAGAGTGGCATAAAAGTTAAACATTTTGTGGTGAATTGACCCCAAATCATTGTGCCTTTTTACTTAAAACTCCAAAAATAGTGGCTCAAGTAGAAAGGTTAGGAGATCGGTAAAGTCAGATGGAAACATCAGTTCCTAAAGTTTTCTGTGACTTAGAGATATATTAATTAGTGTAACATAGCTTTTTTACAAACAAAAAAAAAGCCACCTTCCCACAAACGGCTGTAAAAATATTATATAGTGATATTTTTTCCACTTTAAACGACACAGTCTTTTAAAACTACTCCAGCCTGAAATATAAATATCAAATATCAATTCAATTTTTTGCATTATAACCCTTTAAAGAAGAGGGACTCCAGCTGATGTGGAGCAGAGGCTGCAAATGGACACTCTGTGGTCTTTGCATGTAAGCTTCCCACATGGTGCTGCCAGCTCTTCTGTCCATGCAAAGTCACACTGCCCTTACATTTGCTGATGAGGGGGGCTTGCAACAGCACCCTGCAGATTTGAATTGATTAATTTTTTGACCTGTAAACACCGTCCAAAATGAGCATCGCTACTTAAGCCTGCAGTTCCTCTGTGTCCACATAAGCCACCGAGTGTTTCCCAGAAAGGTTTGTCAGGGCCACAATTTATTGCAGGATTTCATCCATCAGCAGCAGTGCATAGCTGGTGGCATGGCGTGTAGGTCCGGGATCAGACCTCTGCCTACTGGGACATAGCAGAGCATTACAGTCTTTGTGGGAGCCAAAAATATGGTGATGGAGAAGTCGTTCAGAGGAGTCAGATTTGGATTCCAGCTAGTCTCTCTCTACCTCTGAGGTCTCCTCCATGCTGGCCACAGAGGAGGGTGAGGTGCCATCTTCACACTCATAGTGCATGGTCATTTCCAGAGCCTCCAGTGAACTGTGAAGTCTTGCCATCTCCAAAATGACTGCTCATACTTCTAACCATGGCTCATACTTCTAACCATAAACTACTTGAGCTAGAACCAAAATAAAATCAGTTGGTTCTTGCTGCTGAGATATCTTTGAAGTTCTGAAAGATTACTCATCATTTATTATTACTGAATTAGTTTAGAACACAGAGTATGGCCTTCGAAGACAAAAAAACTTTAAGGTGGACCTCACACACACATAAACAGACACACAAACACACGCACACACACACACACACACACACACACACACACACACACACACACACACACACACACAATTATCCAACATCACTAGCGGCACACACTTACCATTTCAGCAGGAAGGCACCCTCCAAAAAGTAGGAAAATGTGTAAAATTTTGCTGCATGCTTTTAACTGTAAAAAGTAATGCCACCTGGTGGACAAATCTAATAATTAAAAATTGAAAGCGAGCAGTCCAACATCAAATCTTAACATAAAGGAACGTATTAGTTGATGTCAAGATAAATGTGGGATCAGAAATTATATCGTCAATGATTTTTAATGGGGAAATTTTTGGCCTTAGGATAAAATATACCAGTTTCTACATAGCTTAACCATTCTAAGCTAATTTAAGTAACTGAGGCAATGATTCAAAAATTCTTATATATTTAACTTCTCTGACTATGAGCTATACTGAGCTATGTTCATTCTGTGAGTAGGTTTTGGTTCTCGTTGATTTGTTTTAATAAATAGTGAATGTGATCATTTATTTACTGAACACAAATTTACACACATTTACACCTCAGCATTGGTTCAATTTACTGCATTTTCCAGCCACTGGAAAACAACACTGTCATCAGTGCCATCATGTCCTGAACGACTGAAGCAGGAAGAGGCCAGGCTATTGGCATGCTGGATGTTGGCATGCGTGTCTGAGCTGTTGCTGTAGCCTTTCATGTTCATGGGAGCTCCATGTATGATCCAATTACTCTCAGTGGAATCTCACTGGATAAAATTACTGAGATGAGGTGCTCCAACCTGGAGTCGCACCATTTTTATGTTAGTACCATGTCCTGTGCCTGTTACCCTCCCCCTTACTGCTAAAGTGGCACAGATCCAGAAAGCCATGAGCCATTCAAAATTCAAGCATCAGGTAACAGTTCAAAATATACAAATATACTGGAATGTAAGGCTCTCACGCACACTGTATTGGTTTCAAAGATTTATTCTTCTTCTTAGATCCGATTTTTTGAGTTAACACAGGCACCAGATTCATTTTACTTCATTTTTCTGTGAAGTAACCTCTTTAAAATATTTTGAAGTTAATGACAAATTATTCATTTCATTTTTATCAAAATTTAATTAATAGGTCATGTGTTTGTTTTCTGCTTTCAGAGAACACAACTCACATCTCAGCTACAAAACCTTAAGATTAGTCAGCAATCCATCAAACAACACTCAGAAAACTTTAACTACTGCCTGACAACTTATGTGGTTTTGAGATTTTTAAGAATGAAAAAACAAAAAGAACAACAAGAACAAAGTCCCCCAACTTTCCTTCTGGTTTATCCAATGTTATAAACCTGCCATGGTTGACTGCAGGACAAAAAAACCCAACTACTTAAGTTAAGTTAAAGGTTTTTAAGGCAACGCAAAGCAGTTTTAATTACACAGCACATTTTCATGTACAAGACAACTCAAAGTGCTTTGCATTAAAATCATTACATTAAAAGCAAAGAACATTAAAAATAGTGAGAAACTATCATCAGAATCCATACAGTGAGTTGCATATGACACAAACAGACATCAATGGGAAATACATCATCACCACCATCAATGTCGCCACCGCCACCACAATTGCTATCACCACCATCACCATCGCCATCACTGTCAGTGTACATACACAAAATATAAATGTAAAAAAGTGAAAAGACAATCTCTCCATCTAAATTAAAAGAGGTAACAAATAAAAAAGTTTTAACACCTGACTTAAAAGAACTAAGATTTGGAGCAGACTTCAGGGTTTCAGGTAGTTTTTTACAGATATTAGGAGCATAAAAGCTAAATGCTGATTCTTCTTGTTTAGAATTTAAAGCAAACCTGACCCAGATGATCTTAGAAGCCCTGGTGGTTCATATGACATCAGCAGATCAGATATTTCAGGCCAGAACTATTCAGCACCAACAGCAAATTTTAAAATCAGTTATTTGGAGCACATGAAGCTAGTATAGAGATCTAAGAACTGAAGCAATGTGTTCCCTTTTCTTAGTCTTCTTAGTCTTAGTCAGGAAACGAGCAGCATTCTGAATAAGTTGCAGTTGTCTTAATGATTTTTTAGAGACCTGTAAAAACTGCATTACAGTAGTCAAGCCTATTGAAAACAAATGCACGAAAAAGTTTCTCAAAATCATGTTGAGTCATCAGTCCCCTTATTCTAGATACATCTTGTGTCTAGAATAAATGATAAAAGCTATGTACCTATGGCTGTGTTCATATATATGAAGCAATGTTTTCCGTAATGTTTCCCATAAATATGAGATCTACTTTATCCATATACTTGTAATTTGGTGAGTAAAGTGGACATATTTATATATATTTATTTTCAAAGAAAAAAATGATGTAAATTTTTGTACATTATTATTATAAGTGCATCAAATCTAATCTATGGTGAGGATCCTTTCGTTTTTGAGTCATCTGTTCGTTTTCCATCTTTTGCAGTATTAAAACTCAATATTCATAAAGATCTCTGACTTCTGACGCCACAGTGACGTTCACACGATGAATGATAAAACAGACACTTGATGCACTGATTGCTCCGAGGATGGCCCCAGCTGCCTGGGAGACAGTGTCCCCTGGTGTCTATATTGTCTCATCTATGCTTGATCTCCAGCTTAAACAGATTATTTTTTTCCTGATAAGAAATCTCAAAAATGTATTATTTAAGTATATTTTTTAATCCCTGTTATTACCAGTCATTCAGATTCATAAGAGCACATCACTAAAGCACCACTGCTGCTTCTGTTTGAACTTAAATGACAAGAGAAAAACAAAGTTTATTCTCATGGCCAAAGTTGAGTTGGACCAGAAAACATTGACCTTTTTTGTGACAAGAACGCAAACAACAGAATCTATTATAGTAATGACAGTCAATAAATATCCATCATAAATGCAGACCAAGAAACACTGACTCAAACCTCAATTCAATACACCACTTTGTTTTTTTATAAAAAGATACACGGGTGAGATGTTGATGGTTTTGGCAACTGACCTGAGGCAAGAAGAGCTACAGGTTCCATCTATATATGACCTGTATGGTTATGTTTGACAGTGAAACTAGAAAGTGCCTCCCCCCCGGCCCCCCGAGTCCTACATTTCTCCTTACTGCACACCTGTTGCCCAACAGAGTCACAGTCATGGATCCGCAGCGGCCCTCTGTGCATGTGGAACTTTTGTGGATGGAGGAGGAGGCCACGCCCTGGACATAACAAACTGCTGACTAAACACAATCTTTGTTACAGGATGGGTGCATGTGACATCACATCATCCCCTGGGGCTGTGTGGGATCTAGGACAGACTCAAGCTCTTTGTGTGTCCAGAGCCAGAGCACCCTGTACACGCGTCCTGGATCATCCTGCCATGTCACCTCTATTGTCTACGGGTCTGGACGCATCCTGACATTCTCACACAGTGAGGTAGTGTGGGACAAACATTCCCCACTTGTCACGGTTCAGAGATTCACTTAAAAAGAGGGGGGGAAAGAAAGGAAGAAAGAAATTGTCCTGAGTCATATGAGCTGAACAAATTTATACAGGTTCTCACCACCATATTGACTGGCAACTTGGAAAAACTACTCCTTAATTGTCACATAAACATTTCAGTTGTAAAACTCAAGATGTTTCAGATTATGCCAAAGAAAACTTTATTAATTTAAAACAAAATCAGGCTTTATAACATGATTTTTAAAATAATCTCTGATGACTAATTTATTGCCTATAAACTCATCAATGTCATGTTCATCCACTCAGTTCTCCTACTGTGGGATTTCTTTTGTCTACTCTGAGTTTTACTGTACTTTTCAAATAAGAAAAATTAAAGACAAAGAGAAAGAAAGTAACTTTCACATGTATGTGAATTACATTGAGTTCATTCAATGACGCAGAACATGTAGACCACATTCAGCATACCCTATTAGTGGTGGGCAGGAATGTAATAAGAGGGACCATAAAAACTGGCACAGGTTCCCCTGATGCAACCCTTAGCTCTCCGGGCGCAATAGTACCTAGATAGATCTTCAGAGAAAAGAAAAACCACCACATCCCTTGCAGTCAGACATACTCGAGACACTCTCCTGACACCAATCATTTCCACATGGATGACCTATCGGTGTCCTATTTTCTTGAATCTGTTATTTCCATAATCCGGTGGGTGCCACAGCCTGCCTAGGGTTAACAGATGAGCCTGAGTGTGTGAGATGGCAGAGCTTTGTAGCCCCTAACGAACAGTGTGCGGTCTGATGAATGACATTTGGGCTACAACCACGTCACTTCTTCCATTAGCAAAGCTTGTCCCAACTCTGCCGTATTGAACCATGGCTTTCAGCTATTAGCCTGATGCATGACACAGTCAATTCCAGTTACGCTTTAATAAGTGAATATTTATCTTAGCCTTTCTCGAAAAAGGAAAGAACAGGCAAGAAATAAATGACAACAAAAGCACCAATATTGTTATCTTCTTTTCATATATGCAAGCATGAGGTACATTTTCCTTTTTTATCTTCCCCGTGAGCTCCTTTAGGCTACAGCTAGATCTGTACGTCACTTTCAAAAAAAGCTTATAATATATTATACTATACTCGTATATATACTATACTATATATTTACCTTTTACCATTAAGGAGGCGCAGAACTCAGGCTTGGTTGGCCATTTTTTTCATATTGGGAAAACTATTAATTCATGTTGGAGAAAAATTTTATACAGAGAGATGCTTGGAAGAGATGCATATTAGTAAACTACTATTAGGGTATTCAGTAAGAACAGTTCAAACGTCTTATTTCATTTGAAAAGATAAATTACAAAAAGAATTAACTTGATAAATCACAGTGGGGGGATAATTATTTGACCCCCTGCTGAATTTGAAAGTTTGCTCATGAGCAAAATAAAAAAATAAAGTTACAATAAAATTTAGTGCACTAAATTTTATTGTAACTTTATTTTTATGGTGTGAGAAAGAATATAAACCAAAAGCCCAGAAAAAAAACATTATATAACCATTATAAATTGATTTGTATGTTGTTTAATAAGTATTTGATCCCCAAGCAAAACATTACTTTTTTGACGTTTTGCGTCAATGTCATGCTGTCATCCATCTATGACCAATCAGACGGCGGTCATGGATACAATAAAGTCATCCTGCTTCCACCTGGTTCATACTCAGCATTTCTCTTGTCAGTGGTGATCTTGGTGATTGTGGTCCCAACAGCCTCCAGATCATTAACACGCTCCTCCTGTGTAGTTTTGAACTAATCCAACCACCTTTCTAATGATCATTCTCAGACCCCGTAGGGCTAGATCTTTGCACGAGCAAGACCAAGGACATTTTATATTTCTTCTATATCCAAATAATTGCACAGTCAGTGATTACTCACCAAGTGTATATATTTACAAATCAAACAAATGATGTGTAAGATGTATACTTGGTCTTTTTCTTTTGGTCTCTGCTGCGAAAATCAAGACTCTTACTCCTCCAGTGCTACAAATCCAGACTATTTTCCTCAAATTACCATAACAGACACCGGCCTGATCAATAATAATCTTCAGGGACACAAAATAATGACAATTCACGTCCAGCAACACTAATCAATAGATTAAAGGTTTTGACTATATCATGAACTGCGTGACACCATGTTTTTCCTGACCCGAGCACCAGCAGCACCAGCATTGCACATTCCTTGAATTGTGCAATATTTTATTTACAGAAAAACACATCATTAGAAAAATATGACTAAATCAGCTTGCTCATGTTTGCACTACGTCAGCAAACACCAGCTGTGCAACCACATTAGTGTTGGACAGTATTCCTGCTTTGAGACAACCTAACACTGCACAACCAGCAAGCTAATAAAAAAGATAAGCTGTTAGTTTAATTTCATGATATGCATGACTTATTTTTTGCTCCCAATACCATTTTTTTATTGGAATCGGCCTCAATAACATTGAACACACCTACTATATATTATATAAATAAATGTATGTGGTTGCGTATCTCATAACAAGAGCAAGGCACTGATCTGTGTGACCAAGTAGAGTTGAGTGCCACACTGACAGGCTATTAGTCATACGGCTTTAGCCACTCAACCCCTATCACCATAGTAATCCATACCTCAGACAACTACTGTAGACATTTCAGTTCATACTCTACACACGCACACATTAACACATGCACATCATACTGAGTAGAAAGCATCATTACAGATGACATGGCATGTGACTTACAACAAGGTCAATCGACACTGACGGGTTAATAAATAAATAAATAAATAAATAAAAATAACATGTTTAAATTGATCGGTGAAGATTTCAGTCACTAGGAGTGTGAGACCAGCCACAAACCTGTGTCCTTTCAACTGTCACCTCCTTAGTTTGAAGACACGCCCCCAGATCGCCCGTATTTTAGAGAACCCAGGAGAGACATTTAGGAGATTTGTGATTTGTCTGTATTGCTAGTTTATGTCAGTCATGTCAACATATCAAGCAGCATTTCCTTTGACAAACATTCAAATATTCACAAGAAACAGAGAACACTACTTAAAAAGAGATTATCACAGGATGTTGTGGAGCTCGCAGAGTTGCTTGGAAACTGAGAGCCAATCATTTTCTTTTTCACTGAGCCACAGGGGACTAGTTTCGAGTTAATTGCAGTGAATCCAATTTTTTAATTAAAATGAACATCATGACGATCTGACTGGATTGGGATTTGTTATTGCCATTTCTTTCTTTCTCCCCGTCCAATTTTCTCTCCCCTGCAGGACAGCTTGAAAGAGTCCTGTTGTTTTATTTTAATTGGGGCAGTGATGTAATTGGCCTACTCCATGCTGGTATGTTCAATTTAGACCCTAGTGTGCGTTTGTGTGTTTTGCGTGTGCGGTTTGTGTGTGCACATGTGTACTTGTCTCGAGATGTAGTGCGTTCTTGAACAGCTTCGAGTATAAGAGATGGCGATACACAAAGTAAAGTGCACTCCATATAATAATGACACGAATTGAAAACAGATCATTTAGAACAAGGGTGCAAAACAAATCCATCGGAGAACGAGCTCTAGTTACACAGCGAGAACCGGAATCTATCTTAAATGAACTAAAACACTCGTCCACAACAAGCTTGGCCAACCCGCTCAGCTAATTTCTCATATTAAATTAATTTTGTAGTTTTGCATTACAGCTATTAGTAAATGTTTCTGAAGAGAGATCTTTCTCTGCTCTACCCATGAAAGGTCAACATGACCAAACTAAACAGAAATGACATAAAAAGGAAATACATTTATGAATCAAAAGACCATGAACAGGAAAATAGTTGATAAAAAAACAACAACAAACAGAGTAACAGAAGATATGGTATTCAAGTTTATACATAAAACTAAAGACACAAAAGTAAATCTAACATTTTTGTAAATTCTATTGTGTTGTGTTACTAAAGTCATGTTGTGTCACTTCTGAGACACCCATTAAACATGCCCAACCCAAAAATTATTTCTATGCAAATTTACTGATGGAGAAATACAAAGCAAAAAGATGAGGCAGGGTGTTACAGAGAAGGGAATAAAGTACCTGGAAAAAAATTGAAGCTGCAAATTAAATCTAAAATACACTTTAAAAAATCTCTACTTTGTGCAATGGCTTAAGGTGCACACCCTGCAGAGGTGGCACAGTGATGCAGTAAATACCCATGTATTTTTCACCCCTCACAACTACTGTGCTTTTAAATAGCACAGGTTAGGAGAAGAGAGGGCAGGGAGTTTTAATAACAGAGACATCTGCGTAATCATTTCAGGGCTACTTGTTTGCCCTTTCCTTATATAGTATGAAGACAAAATAGAGACAATGTGACATTTATCGCTCCACCTTCTCAGTGGCAATCCCCTGATTTGTGAATTCTGTGCAGGCAGAGATAGCATAGCTTTGAGCAATGACTCCCACCCGTCTAATAATATCTCGGTAATTAGCATATGCTTTGATTATAAAGGTCACTAGCTCGGCCTAACAGAACATCATATGAAGTGTACCATGGGAAGCTTGTTTAACAGTCTATTTCCATCTCTTTTAATCTTCATTCAGCTGTTTAATACCATATTTCTCTATGTTGAGTCAGAGAGTGTACTGTAAGAGACTGCTAATCTGCAACGTATCTTTGAACTTCGTACTGTGGCCTATCTGGGAAAATGTTGAGCTGGTAACCTTGTCCTTAAGAGGGAGAACGGCTTAATTCTCTGACTCATATTTTAACAAATTTAGTTTGCCTAGTGTTGCAACTTCAATGCAGATTTTTTGTGAATTTGTGCAATGCTCCTTATGAAACAAAAACAAAAGAAAAAAGTTCATGTTTTTTAATTTGGTTTATTTTTAGCTGTGGTGACTGTTTTGGCCCATTTATTTATGCATTAGATAACCCCATAGTTAAAAAAAAGTGGATCACATGGCAATAAGTCATACTGGTAAGTTATAACTGAATCTCACAACTATTTAAATAAATAATGGTAAGATTTGGAAGACATTTAAGTGTTACTGAAAACCATTCATGACTTATATGTGTGTACTACACTAAAACATATCATGATGGGTTGAGTGGTAGCTTTACATTTGTGTTCTAAAAAATTCCATCCTGCATGCCCGAGGAAATGTTAAACTTGTTTTTCATGTTCCTTTCTTTCTAAGCTGATTCAGCAAAGATCAAACACAGAAGAACGAGACAGTCTGAATAAAACTTATGCTGGTTGCAGATCAGTAAAGTTGGCACATTCACCACACAGTCTGCCTATAGATGGTGCTCTGCTTGAGCTAGCAGGCTATTTTAAGTCTCCTCTAGCAAATACACTAACAAACAGAGAGGGGAGCCCCCGTGGGAGACCATTGTAAACAAGTGGGTGTGATGCAGTGAGTGCAATCCTACTTTTTGTTTTAGAAAAAAATATGCTCCTTTCATCTGAGACAAACAAGTAGATGAACCAGCGCCTACGCTCACACACACCGCACGTTAATTACCACACTCATTTACAATGTTTAATCTGTGCGCAAACTGAAAATACAACAAACAAACAAAAGGCAAACCAAGATTTTCCTGTTGTTTTGTTTGTTTATACGGGGAAACATTTAGCAGCGAATTCTCATCTGCAGAAAATTGGTCTGCACAACATTGTCCTGGTTTTGCCTTCTTCCATCAGTTCCACAAGATATTTCTGGCTTAATGATCTGGGTTACGTACAATAAAGGAATCTATTAAATTATCTGGGTTATGGACATCTCTGTAAAATTAAGAGTGAAAGAAAAAAATTGTGTATTCAGATGTGAGACCAAGTACAACTGAAGCCCAGCAACTGATCAAACATTTAAATCTCTGTCTGGGTCAGCAGTCCTTAAGAGATTTTAAGGAAAATGTAACTGTTAATTATTCCACTCATTTTTTTTTTTAAAAAGGCCGCAGTGCTCTGAGAGGATATGCTAAAATGTATCAGACACATCCAAAATTACAGCCTCATTTTAATGGTGAAAATACTGTTTTCATTTCAAAATGAGGTCCCACTAGTACGCACAAGCCCATCAAGCCTGGTCACCTGAGCTCCCTCCATTTATTATCAAAGCACACAGCACATTTGAACCTGAGGGAAATATGATGCCTGACAGCGCTTTTGTTGAGCCAGAAAAAACTAGCTGAAGTTTCACAATTACTGGTGACCAGGCAAAAACTATGTAAATAAATATATAAATAAAATCTCTCTTAGGGATCAGATCGCAACACTACACCCACTAGACGCTATAGATCGCTCTGTGGTTGCGGTCAACAAGGTAGTTCAAGGTGTGGGATGGTCTGACCATCACAATAAAAATATTCAGTCACTCATAATATTCTAACATGGAGCGTGAGTGCTAGTTTAATCTCTTCACATCAATTCATTAAAGCAGTGCCACTCATTTAATTACATAATACTCTCTATGCAAAGGGGGATTTTTGTTCAAGGGTGCACAAAAGTAAAATCCCACACTGCATGCTTGCATTTGCACAAAGAAGTTTGCAAAACTGTACAATTTCAAACATATTAAGCTTTTCTGGAGTTCTTCTTTTTATCAGATGTTTTTTCTTTTTCCTTTAGTTGTGACTTAGAATGCTGCTATTGTTAAAAAAAAGGGTGAAACAAGGTTTCAGAAGAGCACTGATAGTGTGATGCTACATTTGAATTCTACACTGTTGCAAAGCATGGTTAAAATTTGTTTTTATTACTCGTGTGACAGGGCCATGGACACACAGGTTTGTTGTTTCCATTCTCAAGCTTTGATCAAACTGTTGTTAGAGAAGATGAAACGAGTCACAAAGAGCAGCTTCCACATCTGCAGGGAAGTCCCCTTTACCCAGTATAAAGAAACAGGAAAAAGGAAAAGAAGAGCAGAGGAGGACTCAGACATAAATGACACAACATTTCATTCAAACTGTCATAACCTTGCAACATCCTATCTGAAAAAGAAAATACTAGGGCAGTAGGACACATATAGCACAAAAAACACCTCTTTAGTCCGAGTCATAATAAACAACAAAGCAGCTATATTTGGACATTAAAAGGGTTCCTGGCTTAACGCTTCAGTGATTTTAAAGGGTAATTTGTGAAGTCAAGAGACACCTCCACATTCCTACAAGTCAGTAGAGACATTTTTCTATTATTTTATTGCCAATATAAACAGGAATAAATGGCAACTCCATAATCTTAAGTTTGATATTTGACATTTTATTTGTTCTGGTTCTCTTGTTCCCACCTACATCAAGGTTTGGGGAAAATAAAGTTAAATAAAATGTATCCATTCTAAAAAGAAAGATTAAAATGCTACTTTACTAGCAAGTTGAGATATATTAAATGGTTTTCATGGAAAAAAAATATTGATTAATTCAGTAAAATGTTACATCTGTTACAGCTGATGTATAAGAACTCGATGGCAGACTCCTCATGGCAGAGGATGTCTTTTATAATCTTTTAATTAAACTAGGAGCATAAGGAAGTGTGCTCACACCCGCATTCACCCAGGCAGACACTCAAACAGGGCTTCATTATCATAACTAACCCCCTCCTGTGTTAGTTTAGACGGCGAGAGAGGGATCTCTGACACGTCTGACAACTACACTCTGAATTTAACAGATATTAGAGATGACCTCCGGCTCGTCTTCCTCAATACACAATCCACATTTCCTGATTTTAAAAGAAACATCTCCCTTTTGTTGTTAAGAAGAAAAAAGGAAACATTCTCCTCCCCAATATGTGCAGTTCTCCCCTTTGTTCACCTTCTTGTTCACCCACTCCTGAATAGCAATTAATTTAATTCTCTTCTTTTCCTAGCTGTGTTCTGTGAGGACTTTTGTGTTACAGGGGATGGGGGAGGAGTGACACATCTAATCTAGCACAGCTTCGTATCTAGTGGAAACTTATGAAATGAGAGGAAGGGGGATCTTTATCAGTGTGGAATTAGTGATTCTCTGTGCTCCATTCAGGAAGTGTATGGAGCAATTCTATTACAGAGAGAGGGAGCCTTTAAAGCGGCCAGCGCAGCCAGAGGACACCTTGGAAGGAAAGAGGACCATGTTGAGGAACAGGATAGAACCCTGCTGAACCAGCACTCTGCAGAGAGAGAGATCACAATCAGGCATTTGCAAAGGGCCTGCACAATTACCTCCTAAATAAAGGTCATTTTACATCACTCCAACACTTGTATGGGAGAGAAAAATGTAGTTATTACAAAAGCAAATTGAAACTGGAATGTATTTTTGGATTTACCTATGAATTTATGAGTAGAAACGGCACTGTGGGACACAGAGGACAGGCATGCATCCAGATAACTGGTGGCTGTTAGTTAAGGAGTACTAGTCAGACTTCCACAGCATTTCTTTTACAGATAAGGCTCATCTCTGATAAATATTTACAGGAATATATAATATTTCCATCCATCTATATTCTCAACTGCTTATTGTGGGGTGCTGAAGCTGATCCCAGCTGGCCTGTCTGTGCAATGTGTGTGTCTGTAGAGGTACCCCCATTAAAGCAGTTTTGTCACCACTTTGCTGATCACTGGGATGTCTTCCACTGAGCCCAGTCTCATTGCCCGTACCTTCTGCCAGTTTTACTTGTTTTATCTCTTCTAGTATAGTCCCCTGTACTTTACTGTTCCTCTGTTTCACAAATGAGGCAAAACAGCATGGATCCAGGTGATGAGGTTTGTTTAACAATATGATCGCACCCTTCTCCTTAATGTAGCACCTATTCAAAACTGCAATCATATTTATCCTCATCTCAGTCTTTGCCAGGTGGGTCTAGCATTGATTTGATCAGCTGAGATAGCAGAACCTGTTTATAAGGGAGAGTTGCCAATGGTAGATTTAGTAAATCAAATTTGTGAAGCTTATTAATATTCAACAAAGTAATTAAACTAGTCAGGGACAACATTCTACCTATGTTAAATAGGTAAAGGTAAAGTAGTCAAAGATGCTGTGATTTAAAAAAAAAAAGATTCCTACAAGATGCATGGAGACCATTTGCTGAAATGCAAATCAGTCACACTTGTGATCCACTTAGCGGAGATACATAGAGTGGACTTTATAAAGATGGAATAGATATATAAGGCATAGTACAGATTTATCTGCAGACATGCATAAAAGAATGATGCTAATTTATTGCAAAGGGAACTTGATGATAACAATAAGAAAAGTTTTTGAGTTCGCAAGAATAAGACTTCTTGCTTTTTTCCTTACATTCTCCTTTGGCCTGATGAAAGCCAATAGGCAAGAAATAAGCATTTAATCTGACAGAGCACTGACATACTACAATGTTTCTGAAGTGTATATGTCTCAGCTAATGTTTGAGTTCATGCACCGGTGCTGCACATTTTACATGATACATTTCACGTCATGTCATACATCACATTCCTTTAATTTCTAGAACATCGTCCTTTTAGTTGGGCTTTGGTGTATTCTCATTTCAAGACAGAGAATTGGTTATATAGATAATGTTTCTTTGACAGGGACATCATTGGCTTAACACATATGCACCATTAACAGTGCATTATCCTGACAGCTTCGCAGCCACCAAACTCCGTATCACTGAACACGTTACCAGGTTCACACCAGGGACTGAGGGGCAACTGAAGAGGGCCAGCAGGGGCTCTAAAGTTACTGAGGACTCACATTGTGGTTTAAATGATCTGGCCCTGCGGAAATGTAGAAATTTACTCATGGCAGTAATTGTACCTCACAGCTGGAATTAGAGCAGATACAGAAAAACGTGTGAAGGAGGGAGAGTATTTTCTAGTATGTCAGGATTATGTAGAAGTGGATGGCTAAAGTAAGATATCCATGCTCATGAGCTGCACATAAAAATTATAATTCTTATACACTAAATGTAAAGGTGCCCAATTTATATCTGCACCCTAAAAAGCATGATTCGCCTCCCCAACAACAAAGGCTGCCATCAATATTAATTGCAGTGAAAATGATTTTCACAGACCTGTCTTGATGCATTCTCAGTCATCCAGGTAAGTAAATCTCCAAAGGTTGATTCTGTTCATCTGGACGTAGCGCTTTCAGTGGCAGAAAAGTTTCGTCACTCATCCAAGTGACTTCTTCAGTCTCAGCTGAATGCAGGTTTCCCCAATCTTATAAACAGTACATCTGCATAATGACTAAAACCAGCCCACTGAAGGAACAATGGGCTGGGAGGTCAGTTCCTTCATCATTATTATGAACGCCCCAGCAAATTCACCCCAAGACCAGACTGTGCAATGTTCAGAAAAATGCAAAAAACGTACAACTGTAGAAACTGCTACATCCCAGAATCTACAGACGCCAGATGTTAAATGTTGAACTTCAAGACAGTATAATTAGAAAAAACAACTTGGTAGCATGGCTTAGGTTTGCAAAGTTGCATCTGAACAAACCATGAAACCTTTGGAGTAATGTCCTATGGATATACAAGACAAAAGTGGAGATGTTTGACTATATTGCATAGTGTGACTTTTGGAGAAAACCAAATACAGCATATCAGCGCAAACACCTTATACCAACTGTCAACCATAGTAGTGGAAGCGTGATGATTTGGGTTTATTTGGCAGCCTGAGGAACTGGAACACCTCAGAGTACTCCTCTGTATACCAAAGAATACTAGAGTCAAATCTGAGACAAAAGTTTGGCTTAAATTGGGTTGCACAACAGGACAAGGGTTCCAAGTAGACCAGCAATCCATAATAGAATTGCTAAAACAGAAAAGACTCAAGGTGGTGCACATATTTAATCCAGGCCTGAATATGATTGAAAATAAGTTATGGTAAGTGACTACTGCTAAACAATACTCCATCAGCATTTTACGGCTAAGGGGTAAAAACAATGTTAGCACATGTCTTACATACTCATTTAATCTAGCAATTTCTGCATACCACAATGGACACCATGCAGCCAAAACATAAAAGCGGAGCTACATCTCAATCTACTTTATCACTGTATGAGTGCATAGTCAGCAATTATCTATAATTCAATACTAGTGACTGTAAGTAAATGCAGTTCATTAAAACATTCAGCTGTTTGAAGGTAGTGGGGCACATGTGAAAAGTGCTGTGTCAGGATCCAGTTCCTTATATACCAAATTCCAATCTTACTTTTAATAAATCATGTTCAAATGACATTATGTTGCTATAAACTGGCATCAATATAGCCCAGCATTAGTAGATCAGCATTAATAGATAAGATGGCACTTGCATGTTACATCAGTTTTACAATGGATTGTTATCAACAGGTAAAAGACTAGCTAGATTTTAAAAATACAGATTTCTTTATTTCTCTGGCACAAAACGAGGAATGTTTATCTACAAAAATGAAATGCACTGACACAAAAATATAGTGTAGTCAAGTCTTGCTATTGGGCAAATTGCTTAAAAAACACTGGTATCAGCCCAGAACTTCACAATCTCTGCATCCCTGAAAACAACCCTATTCAATATATCTGACTTGTCGGTTATAACTTGTCAGTATGTTGCTATTTGGGTCATTCAAACTCCAAAAACTTAGTCATGACTCTCTGAACTGAATACAATCTGAAATGGAAAAGATACATAAATAATATACATTTTGTTCTGGACAACCATCTAAGATACAGCAGTTGATCATCTTATCGTCAGAAGCTCTAAAAACAGAGGTATTTTGTTTCTATCTATGCCAACTTAAACCCAAGAGTGGTCATAAATAGAGGGCATTCATGCATGATGTAGAGAGGACTACAACCCTCATGCCTTAATCATTCTAGGGCACAACGCAAAATCAACAGTTTTCAAACACAAACTGTGTCCGTGTGAAAGATACTACTTTAGGGATTCATTAAAAGACATGCAATACAGTGTGCAAAGAAAGCTTGCTTTTCCCTTCTGATGTAAACGTAAGGGAAATGCACTTGCCAGTCACTTTGTTAGGTACTCATTGATGTAAGTATTTCATTTATACTTCAATGCATTTCAAAATGTAGACAAGATCCTTCACGGAAGTTCAAACTGAGCATCAAAATGAGGAGGAAAGGTGATTTAAGTGGCTTCAAACATGGCATGGATGCTTGTGCCAGACAGCTAGACTGAGCATTCCAGAAACTGCTGCTCACATGGGATATTTCCACACTTCCATCTCTACGGTTTACAGAGAATGGTCTAAAAAAGAAAATCTCCAGTGAGCTGCAGTTCTCTGGGTAAAATTGCCCCGTTGAAGACAGAGGTCAGGGGAAAATGGCCAAACTGCTTTGAGCTGATAAGGCAACAATAACCCAAATAAACACTTACTCCAGCAAAGGTATGCAGAATAGCATCTCTTAACATCACACTGAAACTTGAAGCAAATAAGCTACAGCAGCAGAAGACCACACTGTCACCAGCAACTGTGTTGTTGGTGCCCATGTTTATCTCTTTATGCCACAGTAACATATCTTCCAGCTGCAAACAGAATAATGCAATAATGGACCATTTCATAAAGCTCAAATCATCTTAAACTAGTTTCTTGAACTTGACAATGAGTTCACTACACTCAAATGGCCACCAGATCTCAACTGAACCGAGCACCTTTTAGATGTGGGGGAACCGGTGATTTGCATAATGTATGTGGAGCTGAAAAATCTGCAGCAACTGTGTGATGCTGTTCATGTTAATATGAACCAAAATCCAAACAATTTAGTATGTTCTTCCTGAAATCACACACACACCTAAAATTAAAGCTAAAAAGTATACACTTCAGTTTCTCCTTGATTGTTCAGTTGTTTTGATTTAAAATCTACTGTGGTGTCATTGCTGAAATACTTTTGGGTCTAACTGTATAAACCCACAGATCAGCTTGTATGTATGACTTATCTAGTCATTTTCTGCTGCACAACCATCTTCGTATGAATAAGATTAGGATATCAGAAAATGTACTTACTAAACAAGGACGTAACATAAAGGCTAGTTGCAGGCATTATGATGGCAGACGTCATCACAAAATATCAATTCATTACATGCGTTTAAACAGTAAGAAGAAGAAGAAATTAAACAGAATATCATTTAACATATATACATTTCCAAGCTGTGGCCAAACAAACCATTTTGAACATCAATAATGAAAGATTTCAGTAGAGCACTCATATATCATATCCATGGTTTTATTACAGTTTTACTGTAAGAAAGAACTTTGATACTGCTTCTGGTTGGTTTGTGATGAATTATCATTATTATGGTCTGATAAGATTTCATAGAATCCATTCAATGGACGAATATATAAGAGAAACATCAGATGATGTTTCAGCCATTATCCACGATTTAGAGTTGGAACTGAGACATAGACTGAAGTGAAGTGATTACGAAAACTGAAAACCAGTAATTATAAAAATAGTACCTTAATGTATACTTGAAATAAGTCAGAATTTCTCTCTTTTTAGTGCATTTTCATGTCTTTTTTTATTGGGGGAGTGATTGTGGGAACAACTTAGTGTATGGCTCACTCCTATTCAAAAGGATAATGGCAAGTCATTGTAATAGTGGCAATAAAAGTATGGCTGTGCCTTTAGAAAGATGAGAGACGTACACAGACTGAGAGAACAAGTGTGTGCAGACAGATGATTGACTGTTGATACTGGATGAGGGAGTGTTTATTGATGGTGGGACGGAGAAGTTTTCTTTGCAGAAACCACATGACCCTCCTACACATAATGCATCCACGGAGGAGCGCAGCACAAGTTCGCATTCAATGCAATATAAAAAGCAGACATTAAAAGATCTCTACACAAAGGCACATGTATAGATATGCATGCATACGTATGTGTACACCCAAACTGACAAACACAATTTCCATATTTACTGTTGGGTGAGAAAAGGAAATGGGGGGAGGGCAAAAAAACTCATAAATAAATGACAATGCACAGCTTGCCCTGGAAATAGAAGCATAATTTTGTGTTTGTATTATATTCAGGCGGGCAAAATTTAATCTCCCTTTTAATACCCTCTATTGTATAAACAGGAGAGAGGTTGCTGAAATATAAATATTAGGAATGTAACCTTATGAAAATCGATTTGGCATTGAAAAATATTATCTTTTCCTGGTTGTTTATTAATGCAACTCCAGGCATGTAGCCACTATCAATGAGAAAATCCCTGTTTTATTTTTATGTTGTATAGGAGAGAAAGAAAGCAAAGGCTGGAGCCAAATGTAATATAAAGTTACTTCACATAAATCCAGTGAAAACAACTACAGCATTGTTTTTGAATAGATTGTGATCGAAGTGCACATATAACATAAATAAGCCCTTATCTTAACCGAGAGGAATACGGCCAACTTTGCAGAGAGAGGGAAAAAAGTATCCTACATACTGAAATGCTTTATTAAAATAATAGATAAAAGGTATCACTTTACTTCCTTATGAGATGAAGAAATTATATTACAAGCCAAAAAATGTGATTTTTATTAAATCTGAACCAAGAGGACGGCATGCCACTAATGTGAAGTCAAAGTTAGTAACACGTTCAGCAGCAGCAGTTTTTTGTTGTTGTTCTTTTTTTTTTTTGGCTACATATCAAGAGCTCTGCAGAGGGTTGTTAAAAATTTGATCTGATCTGCTGTTATATCATACTGTAAATGGTTGAGCCACAGAAACCAAACAATTCTGCCAGCAGACTAATCACTTGGGCTGGTAAACCAATCCTCCATGGACATGCACCGCAAGTATGAAAGTGTGTCTGCAGCCCCGATTATTTATTCATTTTGTTTGATTCAGGATGATGTTCCTCCCTTGAATTACAGTTTTCCTATCTGGCAGGAGCGCTGGCACTATGCCCTCTGTTTAAGATATCAAAGATTTGTGGCATCTCGTTGCCTTGTGTTGGTTCGCCAGGGGAGTTTCACTAAACATGAAATGGATAAAGCCACAGTGATGTACTGTAGGGGGGAAAAGGGAGCAAAAAAAGAGAGAGAGAGAGAGTAAGACAAGAGGGGAGGAGGGATAGAAAAATGAAAAGATGTAATGGTGTTCTTCTGTTTCAGGGAGAGAAGAGCTGTTGCTGCCTCCGGAAGCTGCTGCCTTTCCTAGGATGGAAGAGCAAGTTGGTCTCAGGAGAGCAAGTCTGTGGGAACGATGAGTTTAAAATATCACTGGAGAGGATTGGTTGAGCCTGTGTGTTTCTGTAGTCTGTGTATATTAGATACTGCAGATTAATTAATTTTCCAGCTTTGGTTTCCTCTATTCATTATGAAGTGCAACACAAACAGAGCAGATAAATTTAAGAAAGTACATGCCATTAATTATGGACGGCCTTTTTAGACTTTATTCTTCACTTAATTTTAGTTCAGCTAGGGAGGTGTAAACACACAGGAAGGATGTTCTAGGAAGCAGATACACAGTTACATACAGAGATAATTTTTGTGGCAGGCGTATTTTCAGACGTGGAAGCAATTCACTAAATCTTATGAAATTCCCACGAGTAGGTCAAGAGCAATCATTCCTTAGATGGAACAGCTAAATGATGTCTTCAGTCATGTGTAAAGACCCTTTTAATATCGGGATATAAGCAGCTCTTAAAGACATGGAGACGATGTCAACACAAATGCAATTTCCACTGCATAGGCATGAAGCAGCCAGACTGTCTGTCCGACCTGCTTTTAAGACAACTTATTCCAGAAAAACTGCTCAATATAGGATAGACGTCATGCTAAAAGTCAATATATTTTAGTTTAAAACTAGAGCTGTAGCTAACAGCTATTTTTATTAATTATTTAATGTTCATCAGAACTTTAGAAATCTGACAATGATTTGTTGAAATCAGTCAGTAGCTCACTAGCTTTAGCAGATATTTTTGTCAAATGACTACAGAAGAGGATTAGAGCCACTAATCCTCTTAATCCTACAGATTCTTGTTTTTCAGAATTCTGAGAAAAAAGTCAGAATTCTGAGATTAAAATTCTGAGATTAAAGTTAGAATTCTGACTTTTTCCTCAGAATTATATTTTTCTCAGAATTCTGACTTTAATCTCAGAATTCTGACTTTTTTCAGAGAATTCTGGAAAAGAAGAAATAAAAAGACTTGCCCACTGTTTTTTCCCCAGTGGCCCAAATCCTCTTCCGTAGATGAACCTACCTAGCAGGCAGGTTTTGTGTGTCCAGCATTAGTCGAACCAACAACCTTTGGTTTGTCAGGCAGTTGTGTAAACCAGAACAGAGCTACTGAACGTGGTTAACATGAGTTGATCTAAATCTAAAAATTTTTCGAAACAGTGGATGGTGACCAACCTGAAAGGACAAGCCATTTGCCCTCTGCTGTGTCAGGGATTTTTTGCAGTACACCAGTCAGTCATAGCATTATTAACTTTTGTGTTTCTGTTCATGGAGTGAAACTATGGAACAGTCTGAATATGGAATTAAAGCAATGTCCAAACATAAAACTGTTCAAAAAGAGTTATAAAAATATGATCTTCTCGAACTATAAAGAAAAGGAAAATATTTAAATTAAGTGAATGTCTCTATTTAAAAACAAACAAAAAAACAATGATGTGAGTATATAGTATATCAGAAATCTGTTCACTATTTTTATTACAAATTATATCAGTAAGGAAGCTGACTAAATATTAACTGATGATTTATGGCAAAGGGGTGGGATTAAATAAGTGTTTACTTCTTCCCACTCCCTTTCAACATGTAAATTAATCAGAACATTTTTTTGTATGTAAATTGTATAGTACTTTTTTTCTCTCTTATTTTCTTTTCTAAATGTACTTGTATATTGTTCACATGTTGAAATAAATTACCAATCAATCAATCAATCAATCAATCAATCAATCAATCAATCAAACAGCTGCCTAATATTGTGTTGGTTCCCTTTTTGCACCAAAACAGCCCTGACCCGTAGAGAAATAGACTCTACTAGACCACCAAAGGTGTTCTGGGTTTCTGACACCAAGAAGCAACAGATCCTTTAATTCCTCTTATGAGAAGGGGCCTCCATGGATCAAACATGTTTATTCAGCACATCTCACAGATGCTCAATTGGACTGAGATTTAGGGGACACCCCAAACTCAAGGCTATGCTCCTCCAATAATTCGTGAACCATTTTTATTTTGTGGCAGGGTGCATCATCCTACTTAAAGGAGAATACAGTTTCCGTGAAAGTAAACAAGTACATGATGCACACACATCCAGCCATCCATGTGACGTAAAAGAAAACATGATTTATCAGACCTGGCCACCTTCTTCAACTGTACTGTGGTCCAGCTCTGCTGCTTGAATGCCCATTGTTGGTGCTTTTGACAGTGGAGAGGCGTCAGCATGGGCACAGTGATTGGCCTGCAGTTTTGCAATACCATGTGCATCAATGACCCTTGGCCACCAAGCTGGTTCACCATTGTTCCTTCCTTTCCTGACTTTTATATAGATACAGTGGCTTGCAAAAGTATTCGGCCCCCTTGAACTTTTCCACATTTTGTCACATTACAGCCACAAACATGAATCAATTTTATTGGAATTCCACGTGAAAGACCAATACAAAGTGGTGTACACGTGAGAAGTGGAACGAAAATCATACATGATTCCAAACATTTTTACAAATACATAACTTGCAAAGTGGGGTGTGCGTAATTATTCAGTCCCCTTTGGTCTGAGTGCAGTCCGTTGCTCATAGACCAGGGGTGGGCAATCTCAGTCCAGAGGTTTTAGATGTGTCCTTGAACCAACACAGCTGATTTAAATGGCTAAATTAGCTCCTCAACATGTCCTGAAGTTCTCCAGAGGCCTGGTAACGAACTAATCATGTGATTCAGGTGTGTTGACCCAAGGTGAGATCTAAAACCTGCAGGGACACCGGCCCTCATGGACTGAGATTGCCCACCCGTGCCATAGACGTTGCCTGATGAGTGCTAATGACTAAATAGAGTGCACCTGTGTGTAATCTAATGTCAGCACAAATACAGCTGCTCTGTGACGGCCTCAGAGGTTGTCTAAGAGAATATTGGGAGCAACAACACCACGAAGTACAAAGTACACACCAGACAGGTCAGGGATAAAGTTATTGAGAAATTTAAAGCAGGCTTAGGCTACAAAAAGATTTCCCAAGCCTTGAACATCCCACAGTGCACTGTTCAAGAGAGATCTACAGCTCAGGTGGGGGAATCTGTCCATAAGACAACTATTAGTCGTGCACTGCACAAAGTTGGCCTTTATGGAAGAGTGGCAAGAAGAAAGCCATTGTTAACAGAAAACCATAAGAAGTCCCGTTTGCAGTTTGCCACAAGCCATGTGGGGGACACAGCAAACATGTGGAAGAAGGTGCTCTGGTCAGATGAGACCAAAATGGAACTTTTTG
Organism: Pundamilia nyererei; assembly: GCF_000239375.1. Classification (NCBI taxonomy): domain Eukaryota; kingdom Metazoa; phylum Chordata; class Actinopteri; order Cichliformes; family Cichlidae; genus Pundamilia; species Pundamilia nyererei. Next base: position 1,033,084 of record NW_005187567.1, read on the forward strand.
GCCAAAATGCAAAACGCTATGTGTGGCAGAAAACTAACACTGCACATCACTCTGAACACATCATCCCCACTGTCAAATATGGTGGTGGCAGCATCATGCTCTGGGGGTGCTTCTCTTCAGCAGGGACAGGGAAGCTGGTCAGAGTTGATGGGAAGATGGATGGAGCCAAATACAGGACAATCTTGGAAGAAAACCTCTTGGAGTCTGCAAGAGACTTGAGACTGGGGCGGAGGTTCACCTTCCAGCAGGACAACGACCCTAAACATAAAGCCAGGCAACAATGGAATGGTTTAAAACAAAACATATCCATGTGTTAGTATGGCCCAGTCAAAGTCCAGATCTAAATCCAATCCAGAATCTGTGGCAAGATCTGAAAACTGCTGTTCACAAACGCTGTCCATCTAATCTGACTGAGCTGGAGCTGTTTTGCAAAGAAGAATGGGCAAGGATTTCAGTCTCTAGACGTGCAAAGCTGGTAGAGACGAACCCTAAAAGACTGGCAGCTGTAATTGCAGCAAAAGGTGGTTCTACAAAGTATTGACTCAGGGGGCTGAATAATTACACACACCCCACTTTGCAGTTATTTATTTGTAAAAAAAAATGTTTGGAATCATGTATAATTTTCGTTCCACTTCTCACGTGTACACCACTTTGTGTTGGTCTTTCACGTGGAATTCCAATAAAATTGATTCATGTTTGTGGCTGTAATGTGAAAAAATGTGGAAAAGTTCAAGGGGGCAGAATACTTTTGCAAGCCACTGTAGATACTGACCACTGCAGACCAGGAAGAAACCACAAGCACTTGAGTTAGAGATGCTCTAACCTAGTCGTCTAGCCATTACATTTTGGCCCTTGTCAGACTCCCTCAAATCCTTATGCTTGCCCATTTCCCTGTTTCTAACACATCAACTTTGAGGACAAAATATTAACTTTTTCTCTTATATCCCACCCACTAACAGCTTCCATGATGAAGAGATAATCAATGTTATTCATCTTAGCTGTCAGCAGTCATAATGTTATGCCTGATGTTGTAACATAGTTTTACATATAGACTAGTCCAGCAAACTGAGATTCTGATTTGCTTTGTGTTCTCTTGGCTCTCTTTTCAATATTACTCAGTTATGCTCATTTAATTTTGGGGAAACAAAGATGATTAAAAGTCAATTAATTCAGCATTAATTTTTGTCTATATTGGTGAACATTGCAAATTTTGGCACAGACTGATGTTTGACCAATATATTAGTGAATCTCTAGAAATTGTTCATCTACAACAAAACAAACATTATTTTACGATGGTCAGCTTAGTGATTGGTCATGTCACTCAAAAAGTTTTTTTTCCCTTTTTTCATCAAACATTCAGTGCTTTCGTTTCTTTTAAATTGTCACGTCTTGTTATACATCTTTAAGCAGTTAGATGAGATAGGTGATCATTAATCCTATCTGATGTCCTACTTGACAGAGATATAATAAAAAGATAGATGCTTCAAGACATAGTCTATCAGCAAAAAAAACAAAAAATGCAGAATGCACTGATTACAACAACAAGACCTGTCTCCTCCTAAACTGAAGCAATATAAATTTACCTCTGCATAATGGGTGGGATAACAGCAGGAGACACCAGGGCTAATACCACACTAGGTTTCTGATTTCCTGTCTAAATCAGCATAAAGCATCTTGCCTTCAGATGGATTACCTGTCGGTGCATTAAGTACAACTTAGACCACATCTGAAGCCACAAGAGACGCCAGCTTGCTCTTCCTGAAACGCTTTAACCATGGCCTCTTCAAAACCACAGAGCTATTACATCTGCCTGTTAAAAGCATTGAGAGAGACGTCCAAAGTCAAAGCTTAGTGGGAGCATGTACCAAGGTGACTAAACATATCCTTCTCTGTCCAAGTCAAAATTATTCTTGATGGACCTACAGGTCCCTCCCTCATCTTTGCATCTTAGGCACCAATAGCCCCAACAGCTCCTCCTCAATAAGCTCGGTTTCCTTAAAGACCACAAAACATACAGAAAACAAGATAACATGGTGGAAGGAAAGACTCAAACTATTAAAAAAAACAGGCAAGAACCAAACATACACAAGATTCATTTGATCAATGGCCTCAACTGAGGGGCAATGGATTTCACATTGTAACCACTTGGCATCTGTTTGCTAACACTCCCCCAGTGCAGCCCCCCTCTCCAGTCTTTTTCTTTGTCGAGGAGCGATGATCAATGTGGAGAGACGTGTTCCTCTCTATACACACATATATACTCATGTGGACACACAGAACACCATATCACTCTAGAATCAGAAGGTAAAGTTGACGGGAGAGATGTGGGCCAACAGAAAATCATACGGCTTACATGAACAATGGCTCAATTAGAGAGGTCTGTTCATGTTATGAGATTGCTTTTCAGGGTTTGTGCTCTCCCAGGTTAGCTCACCATTTCATTATGTAGTCACATGTAGCAGCAGCACTATGCAATGACTTCCTTCGTAAATCATGTTCATGTGAGCAGGAACAAATGTGCCTTGCTGATATGCAAGTGAATTTCAGATTGCTTTATGCTTGTATTGATAAAGACTTCACCAGTAAGTCAGAGATTTCTTCCCATTGATAACAACACTGGATTGTGATTTCTCTGTATGCGTACATGTGAAAAAAACTTTAGCTTAAACGACCATACAATGAACAATAACAAAGGTTTCATGACAATAAATTGTAAATACAAATAGGCCAAGGCAATATAGCCAAAAATATTTATCATGATATATATTTGAAAATTTGCGATAACGATATAACTGACGATATAATTGATGCGAGACAAAATACTTTACAACTCCACAACTTTATTAGTGCAAAAAAAAAAACATCAATGTATTTTCACTTAAACAAGCAGCTGTTTTTTATGTGCATTAAAGCTATATAAAAATGTAACAATGCAAATGACTTCACTGATTTAAGTGACTTTTAATGCATCTTGGTTGTTGCTGCCAGACCAACTGGTTCGAGCATTTCAGAAACTGCTGATCTACTGGGATTTTTCCCACTAGAGTTTAAAAAGAATGGTCCCTCAACAGAAAGCTATAAAATCCTCCTTCGTTTCAATTTTTCAGATGGTGGGACCAGAATTTGGCATGAAAAGCATAAAAGCATGGATCCATCCAGACTTATATAAATGGATCAGGCTGGTGATGGTCCCATGGGGGTATTTTCTTGTCACACTTTGATCGCTGTAGTACCAACTAAGCATAGTTTAAACACCACAGGTTACCTGGATACTGTTTCTGACCATGTCAAATCCTTTATGGCCACAGTGTACTTATCTTTTGATAAAACCGAATCCTTAAAGCACTTAGGATATGGTGGAGAGCCTCATCATGGATGTGTCAACAAATCTGTATCAACTGCACAATGGTACTAGTCAATATGGACTAAAATTTCTGAGAAATCTTTCCAGCACCTTATTGAATTTATGACAACTTGGATATATAGCAATTATCCAAAATCTTACCATTTTACTTTGTCATTTTAACAAAAAAAAAACAAAAAAAAACGTAACAGCTTCTGTTTTACATCAAGTTTGACATGATCAGGCTTTCTCACTGCAAAAATAACACTTCAGGAGACTCAGATGTAAGCTATTTACTGTGTTTTCTTTGTACAAGTGAAAACCAGGTCAACTGCATCTCTTTAGGGGTTATCACCCTAATTTTGAGGCTGGGGGCATTTTTAAACTTCAATCATTCTTTTCATCCCTTGATTCAAATAAGGTACTTTTTTAATATTATGCCTGCGGCTCAGGTTTCTGCCCCTCATGTGGCTACAGATACAAGCAAACATAATATAGAGAAAGACTTCAAGCCTACCAAGAAGGACAGGTGGCAGATATATGCTTCAAAGTCACTAAGAGAATCCATTTATTATGTTCCTTTTCTATCGGGACCATCACAAATAGAAAAAGAGTGAGTTTATGTAAAAATCTCCACATTGAAGACTACACTACAGTTGTGCAATATTAATCAGAGCTTTGGGAATGTGTATCAATGTTGTCAATGTTGTCATTAAATGTCAATGACATTTATGAACACCAGCAATTTCTCAGTGTTTTTTTTACTTAATCTTCCCTTCATTGAATTTGTCTATTATCTATTTATAGTCTATTTTATCTTGCACATCTGCTCTAGGCTTGCATATCAAGTCTCCATTAAGACTGTGCCATATCATATCAGCCATGATAATGTCATGTAACATATCATGATATAACTGATATAGCTACATCGAATTCATACAGTACATACATATACAAATACATACACACATGCATATATATAGTATAGTATACAGAAACATCTATGCCGAGTATGGCGTGCAAGTCCCGAGGTCAAAATGGGAGAAGCCCCACTAGGGTGGTCAAGAATGACGAGCTAAGATCCTGTGGGACTTCCAGAAACCGACGGACAAACTGGTGATGGCTAACCAACCACAGAGGAAGACGGCCGTAGTGATAGATGTAGCTATACCAAATGACAGCAACATCGGGAAGAAGGGACACGAGAAACTGGAGAAGTACCAAGGTTTATATATATACATACATACATACATACATACATACAGGGTGGGCCATTTATATGGATACACCGTAATAAAATGGGAATGGTTGGTGATATTAAAGTCCTGTTTGTGGCACATTAGTATATGTGAGGGGGCAAACTCCTCAAGAATGGGTGGTGACCATGGTGGTCATTTAGAAGTCGGCCATCTTGGATACAACTTTTGTTTTTTCAATAGAAAGAGGGCCATGTGACACATCAAACTTATTGGTAATGTCACAAGAAAAACAATGGTGTTCTTGGTTTCAACGTAACTTTATTCTTTCATGAGTTATTTACAAGTTTCTCTTTGTTCACAGCCATTGGCATGTCAAAGAGGTTAACACGCGAGGAGCGGATCGAAATTGTGTTGATATCTGGTGCACGCAGTAACTGGGTCATTGCAGCAGATTTCAATGCAAGACACCCTACGAGACCACCCATCTCCCATGCTACGGTTAGCAAACTGCTTGCTAAGTTTCGTGAAACTGGTTCAGTGTTGGATTTGTCAAAATGTGGACGCAAGAAAACTGTCACTAATGAAGAAACATCAGTGGCTGTCCTAGCTTCATTCAGCAAGAGCCCACAGCGTAGCAAGAGCCCACAGCGTAGCAAGAGTCCACAGCGTAGCAAGAGCCGCATGTCACTGGAGATTGGCATTAGTCGAACATCCCTTTGGCGGATATTAGCTACTCACAAATGGCACCCTTACAAACTCCAGCTACTGAAGCATCTCAACGAGGATAACCCAGATCGGTGCACAGAATTTGCAGAATGGGCAAAACAAAAATTGGAACAGGACCCTCAGTTTACGCAGAAGATTTTGTTCAGTGATGAGGCAAACTTTTATGTGAACGGTGAAGTTAACAAACAAAACCACAGCTATTGGTCTGACACTAACCCACATTGGATGGATCCCTCCAAGACTGCTGGAACAACAAAAGTGATGGTTTGGTGTGGTATATGGGGTACAACGATAGTGGGTCCATTCTTCATCAATGGAAACCTCAAGGCCACTTGATATTTGAAATTGCTACATGATGATGTGTTTCCCTCTTTATGCACTGAAGCTGGCACGTTCCCTGAGTTTTTCCAGCAAGATGGTGCAATACCACATTATGGGTGCCAGGTCCGAGCATTCCTAGATGAACAGTTTCCTGGAAAGTGGATTTGTCGTCGTGGGCCAGTTGAATGGCCCCCAAGGTCTCCCGATCTGACCCCCTTAGACTTTTATCTTGGGGGTCATCTGAAGGCAATTGTCTATGGTGTGAAGATACGAGATGTGCAGCACCTGAAACTACGGATACTGGATGCCTGTGCTGGAATTTCTCCTGCGGTGTTGCTATCAGTGTGTGAAGAGTGGGAGAAGAGGTGTCTTGCATTGACAATCCAACACAATGGGCAGCACATTGAACACATTTTATAAGTGGTCAGAAACTTGTAAATAACTCATGAAAGAATAAAGTTACGTTGAAACCAAGCACACCATTGTTTTTCTTGTGACATTACCAATAAGTTTGATGTGTCACATGGCCTTCTTCCTATTGAAAAAACAAAAGTTGTATCCAAGATGGCCGACTTCTAAATGGCCACCACCCATCTTGAGGAGTTTGCCCCCTCACATATACTAATGTGCCACAAACAGGACTTTAATATCACCCACCATTCCCATTTTATTACGGTGTAATAATAATGGATTGGATTTATATAGCGCTTTTCAAGGAACCCAAAGCGCTTTACAATGACACTATTCATTCACTCTCGCATTCACACACTGGTGAAGGCAAGCTACGGTTGTAGCCACAGCTGCCCTGGGGCAGACTGACAGAAGCGAGGCTGCCATATCGCGCCATCGGCCCCTCTGGCCAACACCAGTAGGGTAAAGTGTCTTGCCCAAGGACACAACGACCAGGACAGAGAGCCCGGGGATCGAACAGGCGACAGATACGCTTCCCAACCCCCTGAGCCACGGTCGCCCCATATAAATGGCCCACCCTGTATATGTATATGTATTCCCGCCAGTTCTTCTCGGATCCTGTAGGTCCCCACCCTCATTGCTTTAGTCGGCGCTAAACCAGTCGCGGTGTCTGCCGTGTTTTCCTCGAGGGGGATTTGTGCTTGGGTTGGAGAGAGAAGTCTGTTTCGCTATTGCGTCTAAAGACAGTATGAAACCAATTGGACCATCGCCTTGGATACTGTACACAGACACTGTGGATGTTTTCCCTTTTTTGAAAGACCCTGTAAATAGTTTTTTCACATCACTGTAAATAAAGTCACCCAACTGCATTCTGAGCATGTGGCTGATTCCTGCCTGGTCTCAGAGTATGACAATATTATTTTCATTTTATCAAAAATCAAGTGCGTGATTCACATTGAACCACTAAAGTCCGCAGTCAAATCTTGGCCATTTATCTAACTGCTATTATAAGGGAAGGATCCAGACAGAGAACTGAAATATTATTTCTTCTAGGGACAGCCTGAAGCATTCACTGTCTGCATAATGTGTCTCAATTCTGACATGTGGAAAACCGCCTAAAAATGGCAGTTGTATGAATAATGAAGCAAAATGAAATGGTAATTCAACTGTGAGTGTCAGGAAAAGTTATAATTGAGTAAATTGCTTATTTTTCAAGCACATGACCCAAAGCAAAAGAAAAAAAAAGGTGACTGCTTCGTGTTCGTGAGTGTAGCTGGAGTTTGAGTAGTCAAATGGCCTGGATATTATAGTATGAACTTTCAGTCCTATTTCCAAAAAACATGACTTTCTTTTTGATGTCACTTTGAATTTTTTTTTATAGTTCAACACCACTTCACCATACAGCTGTTCTACCCTTCACTGTAGATCTTCATTATTTTTAGCCTAAGTCTAATATCACGTCCATACTTGATATTCTAATTGGTCGGTCTTTGTAAACAATATACTGTGATTCAATGCAAACACACTGACATTGTAAATGACATTTTGTGCGTAAGACTTTGCAGCATATTTCGAAAAGGTTATCTCTGTTATTGCAAATGCAAAAAGACATTTTAATCCTGAAAGTAAAAGTAGTCACAATCGATTTTTCCACATTTTTTTAAGGTCCTTAAAAATTGTTCTCATTTTCCCAATGCAGTCCTGCAGTAACTTGCAGCAAAACCTCCCCATTAACTTCTGCAAATGGCCAATGCTGAGGAAGGGATTAACTAAGCACACATCTAGGGCATCGGAAAAATGGACATGTCCACAGATTTATTGGCATTTATTATGGTTGTTCTTGTTTTAAGTGTAAAACCCCCCTCTAAAATGCATCATTGAATTGGCTGTTGCTCTGTCTCACACAAACCATTAGTGAGAGAATTTATGCATTTAATACATTAGAATAGAAAATGAGTCCAAAAAGAAACTGCCATGAGGCAACACATTATCTTTCCTGTCGGCAGTTTTCTGGTTCAACATTTGGCAGGCTCGTCAGTAAATGAAAGAATTATTTCAATTATTGTACAGCATTAAATTATAGTTTGTGGAAAAAGTGGTGGCAGGTCTGCAGCAGAGCTATAACATTTCCCCTGCCTCTGGCTTCTCTGTCACTTTTAATGAAGAAACCTCTCCATACTACACAAAGTGAGCGAGACAGAGAGAGGAGAGTCTTTGTTCACCAATTCTCAAATTTGTTGCAATGATGGAGAATCTCTATTAAATTAAAAAAAACAAAAAAAAAACCCACTACCATTCAAGGTCAACTAGAACTGCAGGGGGTTCAGCTGTGCCAAAATCTGGAGACTAAAATCAGAACAAAGAGGGAAAACACTTTCCAAACAGCTAAAAATTAATTGAACCCGTTTCCTACTGTTGAACTTACTTACAGCATGTCATCCCATTAATAGCCGAAATATCTAACTGTGCAGTGGTTTGCCACAGGGTTTGAAGCTCAAACCTGACTTGTGGTTTCAGATATTCCCTCAACAAACATTAGGGAATGTCATGTCGGGAAATATATTGCTATTATACATGCTAAGAAAAATACCTAAGGGCAGGTATATCCTCCGTATGCTTGCGTTAGCTACCTGCTAGCTGCCCTGTCCTTCTGTGCATAATGCCCTCTATAAATAGAGAATAAAAGAGAAAGCTTTTCTAAGCCATTGGTTCACATCCTCCATTGTAACACCATCCCATCCATACAGATATCAAATGCATGATCCCTGCAGCATTTAACCAAATTAAATACCCCCTTCATTAGCAAGCCAAAACCTATTGGAGGCATACAAAATACACCCCTTAGCCCCAAGGACACAACACTAAATGGCTGGCAGAGCTTAAAATAAGTCCACGCACTGCAAAGACTTGCCTTCATTTGTATGTTCCTAATGCGCCAGCTTTGCTCACCGTACACAGCCTGCTGCTTCGAACACATGGTGAGTAATTGCCAACACTCGACCTCCATACTGCACTTAATCAACATGGTAACACCATGGGGATAAATTCCTAAACAATACAGCTAGAATAATTCATTTATTGGTCAACAGACCCAATGTGGAAAGTGGTGTGTAATGTCAAGGTGTCACATGATTCACTGTCAAGGTTACTGCTCGTTATCTGAGAGAAATACAAATGGAGACAAGAAAGAGAAAAAATAAGACGCCAAAATCTCTGGCAAACAACCTTATTTTATGTCCCATGTAATGCAGAAAGTAAAATATTATAGCATTTTTATTTTTTCCCTCATTCTTTCATTATAATCTAACCATTGGCATCTATTACAGTACTACTGGATATACAGTATAAAGTTTTTATACTTTTAGATTAATTTATTTAAAGTCCCTGGTTACCATAATCTCTTTAACCTCTAAAATAATTTGCATTTATTTGTCTTAAAATCCATTCAGGGTTGTCTCCAGCCACAAAAGAATGGACTGCTGCTGTCCATGAACTGAATATGTGTTTCCAGGTTCAGGCACCCTGTTCATCATTGTACAGTTGGTCCATTTGTCTCCATTCTCACCTTTGACCTGAAGGCAAATGGTGATAAAAGCACCCTTCATTGCATTCGACAATGAAAGCAATAGGCAGTTCTTGAGTCAAGCAGCACAGTAAACAAACATAAATAAAAGAGAGCAGGAATCAATGACAGAGGGAACATTGTAAGGCAGCCCACAGACCTAGAAACCGATGCACTTACACTTAGGTATTAACACCAGTATAATAAAGAAATATACACAACTTTTGTAGGAACATTTGAAAAATGTAATATTTATTAGTAATACTACAAAGTGTTATCAGTCAGCTATCATTCTGCAAAATGCAATTTCAAATACTTGTAATTTGTGTCAATGAGGTTGTTCTCTTCAGCAGTACCACAAACCAGACACATCATAAACATACGGTCTCATTTAGACTTTTTGTACAAAATCCCTCATTATGAGACAATTTCTCTTTTTAAATGTTGCACTACTGACTATTTCCTTCAAAGTGATGTAGCATTGCACCAGCAGGCCACGTGGCAGCCAGTTTCATGTAGAAACAGTTGTTGAAAGTGACACAGAGGCTAGTGTTTGTTAGCAGGTGGACACACACAGTGATGAACCAGCTGGACAAAAAAGCCATAACGTAACATAAAAAATGAGTACGCGTCAGCATCTCTTATCTCTGCATTGGTGCATCGTTCATACTTTTGAGACATTTGCCTTGCGCTAGACGTCTCTACAACTTTTGACAAGGAAAATAAAAATGGCCGAGCTTGGCATTCCTCTTCTATCATCTTCCCTTTCCTTTGCTCCAATCATCCACCCCATAACGGATTAGCTGAGAGGAAGACCCATTTCCTCCCTGAGGCTGCTAAAATATTAATCAAAACACAGAGGAGTGTGCAGCAGCTCCCAAGATGCATGTCTTCTAATGGTAATACATGGGGAAGGCAGAGAGGGAGGAGTGCTGCCTGTAATAGTCTCACAGAGGGGGAGGAGAGGAGGAGGGCCAGAGGTGACAGGGGCTTTCACAAGGGACAAAGAGAATGAGAGAGGGGGACCGATAGGCAGGAAGAGAGGTGGAGCGAAGGCAGGAGGTGTGTGTGAAGAATTGACAAAGAGAATGCACTGATATAGAGCATGTCAGAGAGATAGAGAAGATCAAAGAAGTATCATTGCCTTTCACTACCCATTTAATGCTCTTACAAGGGTTGGAAATAGCCTCATGTGAAACTTCTTAGTATGAATAATAGATAACCATACAAATAGCCAATTTAGCTTAAAAATGTTCTTGCTTATCATCAGGGCCAAATATTTGCCGGGGTTTGTGTTTCTGTGTGTATAAAGAGGTACAGAAAAGCGGTACAATCCTTTTTCAACCATCTAAAATATGACTTAACGTGTCATTCCAGGTGGTCTGTGTGCATGAGCAGTGAAAGGCATTTCTCTCAGAGGCCAAATCTAAGCCTGTCTCTGGCTCTGAGCCGCCGCCAGGGGGAAAAAATGATTGGACTATCCATGTTGGAGACACGGTATTCATGTAACTAAGCTTTGTTACTGGTAAGGGGAGACTAAAAGGGTTATATCAGCTCATTTTCCACGCTTGTCTACTACTCTTTCTGTTACTAGGTGATTCAAATACACTGACATGACAGTTGTCATCCTTTAATTTGGGAAATGTGCTAGCTTGCTAAAAACTGAATTTAAGACACACACACACACATTTCAGACAGCCTCCTGTTGCCACTAAAAAATACTGCCAAGTGTTTAAAGCTGACGAGTATTTCAAATACCAGGACTGTAAAGAACAACAAGCTGATTTTATGGGGAATGCAAAACTGTTTATCCTCTCGGGTCATCTTCAAGTAACCTGCAGACAGCTGCGACTGTGTTTGACTACCTGGTAATTAGGGAGTCGCGCAGCCCCCCATGGGGTTGCATACTCGCAATAAGCTGCCATACCTCTTCTTCTTACTTCAAGATAGACCCAAGAGAGACGACTGTTTTGTGAAAGGTGACACAACTCAGTGACCGCTGTCTACCTGACCATGTCGATAATGAGATGCAAGCGAGGCTTCGTTGTATTCAAATGAGGCAGAGCGTGACAATATTGCTGAAGAGAAACCAGCAGAGACACACGAATATGAACAAGACAAAGAAAGGCGAAATGAGAAAACGAAAGCGAATGTGGACACTTGGTTGCTCACATATGTTCTTTGTGTTTCATAACGATGCATGGGTAGGGGTTAAAGTGGTCTGTCCCAGTCCTGGGCCTTTTGTCTATTGTGTTGCTTTGCTTAATGTAAACCGATAAAGCTGGCTAACCTTGTGGCCTAATCAATGCTTATTTAGAATACCATTGATTAACAGTTCTGATTATTGATTATGTCAACGCACTCAAGATATGCCAATGGCTCTGATAAGAGGTTACCCTGGAGCAAAGAGGCCTGTCCACCAGGCTACTGGACATACACACACATATATATATTATATACATATACACACGCACAGGGCTGTTCTCCTTTACACACTCATAGTGCAAACTGTATATCCCTATTAACACCCAAAGATCGAAGACGGTACTAGTGTATTGACACAGGATGGCTGCTTATCTGAGCCTTAAACATTGAAATTACCACACCATCTGTTTCTTCAGTGTACCATGTGGCCATGTGAACAAGTAGCATATAGGTGCACCAGCTTTTCTTAAACCTAATTTGAATGTTGTCGCGTCAGCAAACATATAGGAAAAAAATGCAACTCACTTTGTTCCTGTGCATAAAGAAGGCAATCAAATATGTTTAAAATCAGCATTAAGCACACTGATCAATGAATACAGTGAGAAGAGTGGAAATATCAAACTACGCTTACCATAAATCAACAAAATGTGTCCAGACTTCTAAACAGACATAAAAAAAACTTTGTCGTATAACTAGGACCACTTAAACACCCAAAGGCAGAAACAGAAACTTTCACAGATACTAAAATGCACTGTACAAAAAACACGAGTAGGATCATTTACCTCATTAATTTTGCCTACGGCAGAAAAAAAAACTCACTTCAGTGATTGTTGCATGTTATAGGGCTGCAAGAACATCAAAGTTTGGTTTCGTTTTGTTATTTAAAAGAAAATCCCCGTAAAAGTAGTGGAGACTGGAGCAAGGATCAAGAATAATTTGACAAACTAAAACATGTGACTAACATTCAAATATATAGTCTACATTTTAAAAGTTTTGAGATCTGGTTATTTCATGTTGTTAATTTATGTGGGAGTAAACCCATGGTGATCAGGCTGGGCACACTAATCACAATCATTAGTGAAGTTCTTGCAATAGTACACCCCACAGCAGCTCAGACCAGTGGTTCCAGCTTCTGTGTGAAGATTTTTGTGTTGCTATCTTTAGTGTTACCAAACGTTGAGATACAATACAGGTTTGGGTACCAAATTTGTTGTAGACATTTTTATAGTACAAAAAAGGATAAAAAAAATTTTAAAAAAAGTTCTGTTGTCAGCAATTTTTTTTTCTTAATTTTTACTAACTTTATTTATATTTAGAGTTTTTTCCTTACAATATAAAGCATCTTTAGGTGACTGTTATTATGAAGCAGTGCTATATGAATTACACTGAAGTGAATTTCCTGGTTAAGTTAGCAAATACTGTTACTGTGATGATCGTTGATGATCATGATCTTGCTAAAAGGTCTGTTTAAAAGTGCTTTTTTCTAATGCATCATACTCCAAGTTATATATTTTTCCTGTGTTTGCTACCTGTTTGCTTGGACTGTTTGTCTCAAAGATGTACTTATATTTGCATCACTCGGTGATAAACAAGTGGAATTTAAGTAAAGTTAAAACATTTATTAAAGAGAGCACAAATGCATGCTTTAATTAGTAAACATTCTTAGGTCATTGATACGTTTTGTGCTGAATTGTCTGCGTTGGCATATAAATACCTGAAAAGCTGATAGGAAAACACACAATAAAATGGTGATAGCATTAACAACAGTGGAGAAAGAGCAAGATCAGTCACACTGTTGCAGATCATGCAGACAACATGTTTGAAAAGTAAGACAATTTACACAAGAAGTATGCAATATATTGCTAAATTGTACAATATAAAAAGAAGCTGTTAAAAACATTTAAGGATATGTTCTTTTCCCAGCAAATGCTTCCAGCACTGTAGTGGCATTGAACAGTGCTAAAAACATTTACAGCAAAGTTGTTATTGAAGAGAAAGTGAGTCAATCAAAAATGTCAATTCTACAAAATCCATGAATTACAGTTACCAGCAGTGCTGCCTGAACATTACAGCTTTCAATTTGGTTATTTTTTCAAAATTTTTCAAGCAGACTATAAGTCAGAGTGTGCAGATAGAGTGTGAATTACTTACTACCTCTAGCAGACATATAACTAAACTTAGAGAAAAATTAAAATTAGAAACAAAAAAAAACCGGTGCAAAAGGTCCACCTATCACCACCTAAAAATAAACATATTGTATAGACATGAACAGGAAAAATGATAAAGGTGCATTTCTTATTTTCTACTAATCTGAATTGATCTACAAATAGAAAATGCACAAGTAATAATAAATATTTGATTTGAATTTTTTTTTTTACATCACTTTAAAATGTGTCATTATTATTGTTACATTTGTAATATGTAATCTTGTAATATGTAGTCTTTAAAATCTTTCTTATATTTCAAATGATCATGCTCCATCATATCTTAAAGGCCTCATACGTCAGTTTATCCCAGCAGAGCACTCGGTTCTCAGAGTGCAGGTTTAGTTCTAGTTCTTAGGGTCAGGTAGGAGGTAGACTCTTCAATTTCCAGGTTGGATTCCAGAGGAAGAAACCTTCACTGTGTATAAGGTTAGGCATGCAGCTTTTATTTAGAGCTGGATTGGGTGACCCCAAATATCCTTAGTTATGTTGTTATAGATGCAGGATACTGGGACTGCTAGCATAGTGCTATTCTCACTCCCAGTGCATTGATATACTCCTGTTGCATGTTCTTAACTTTTGTCTGTTTTCTCCAGTAGTTTGTTTTTTCTTTTGTTTGTTGACTGCGGTCTTTCTTATCTCCTCTTTTCTCTCTACCCCTTCCCTCCATACAGTCACAGCTGATCATTACCCTTCCTGAAATTGGTCCCGACAGAGGTCTCCTCCTCTTAAAAGTGAGTTTCTCCACACTACCTTAGCCTAGTGCTTGCTTATAGGGGATTCCCTGGTCTATGAGGTTCTCTGTGCAATATCAGTGGCTTTCTACCTTAAAATATAAAATGTTTAATAAAGGCTTGATTGTGAGCTCTTCCAAACAGAAAAACAAACAAAAACGGAGAAGTTATAAACTATATACATTATAAATGAAAGATGGCTATAACCACCATTATGTGAAACGTTGTTTTGACTGTTTTGAAGTCTTGGCGTGAGCATTTTGGCATTTCGTGTTTTTTAAGCAGAGATGAACAATCCCTGCATGTCCATATGGCACCAACAGAAACAGGCTGTAGCCTGATATGTTAGGGTGGACATCTAAAACTAGTGGGTGGCAAAAAAAAGACCAGAAAATAAACTAGTAATAGTAATAGAAATAGATTGCTGGTATGAGCAAGTGTTTGGATGATGACACAGCTTCCATTTGAGATATTTGTTTTTGTATATTTAGCATAATTAATAAATAATTGGGCCAAAATCATATTTATACACAGAGTTACATTTGTAGCTGGTACGTGTATTCATGTCTTCAACTTCACATCTATGAATCCTATCAGCTAGTGTGACTGGAGACATGCTTTCAGCTGCACCTACACCTCTCCAAGTCTATCATCAATCTATTAGCAATCACCCGTCAGTAAACTGAAGGTAGCAGGTGAAAAAAATGTTAATATATTAGACAACCATACAGCTTATCTATGAATGCCATTTCTCACAGTTTAAAATAGTCTTTACAGAGTTCACAAATTCTCTCTTCTACATTTCATTAATTCTTAAGAAATTTGACTTTTGTTCTGCAAATACTGACATTCAGTAAAAGATAGCTAACTTTACGGTATAATAGCCAAAATAAAGCCTGAGAACCAACCCAAGTAGGGGCTACAACCACCCAACAACACAACGCAACACATATAGGCTACGTCAGCAATATGTCGTTGTGCTATGCTGGATGAAGCACAGTTTAGTGACTATGTAATGCTGATGTTGTGGCAGTGAGGGGTACTGTCTGGGACTGAGGCAAAACTTTACATTTCTTTTACATTAAAGGGTTTAGAGGAGGAGTGTAGCCCCAAATTTGTTTTTCAGCCTTGATTTCTGGCCTGTTCTAGTCCTAAACACTGGAATTTTTTTTTAAAGTTTAATAGTCAAGTCAGTTCAGTATGAAATTATTTCTAGTTCATTTGAACCAAAACCTGCTAAATTAAATGAAATCACCAAGATCATGATACCGAAAATTAGACGTTAACTTCTGAACTGTCCCTATGGCTGTGCTTTATGTAATCAGTATAAAAGCATAAAAACTGGCTGTTAAAGTTTTAACATTTTTTTGCTGCCAGGCAAGCAGCACAAACTCAAGTGAGTTGGTAGCTTCACTCAAGAAAAGTCTAGTTCTTAATCCAATTAAAACCGGCAATTAAATTTTAAATATTTCCTTTTTTTCAGATTAAGAAAAAGAGATGTTATCAAGCAAGCATTAGATTTGTTGCTTTTTTCCCATCAGCTAAACTGGTTGCTAACAGAAGACTCCTGCGTGTAAATGTAAATTTGAAAGGTGTCAGTCTCCGTATCTCATCCTCATCCTCCAACATTTATTTTCTGGTGAACCAGTTTAAAGAAAACATTTGGTTTTCTTTAAACTGGTTCGCCAGAAAAATTATATCAAGTATAAATCTGTGTGATTCTCTGACCTTTTTAGGGAACAAGTTGTTGAGGTCATTGCCATCTAATAAAGTGGCAGCTGCTGACCTGTGCTGATGAAGGAACCAGGACTCTGCTGGAGTCGTGTTTTTGGGCGGTGGGGACGGCCCTGTTGGCTTATTGTTCGGTCAGCACTGCTAGGCTAGCCCCTGTCAGCCAGCCAGTGTTGAGCGTTGCACTTTGCATATGGGGGCTCTTCCGTAATGAGCCTCTATGTATGGGTATCATGTGAGATATCTGAGCTAGTGCTTACTGTTCCATGGTCAAGGTCAAAGCCGGCCAGCCCCACCACTGACTCCCCTACCCTATCCATCACCTGAGAACACAGACCGCAGCTAAGCTCACATTCCAACCTTCTGGACATCCTCACATCAATTTGGAAAGACTATATATTTATTTATGGCAATCTCTGTTTATTGTATGTCAATATACGTTATAGGTATTATACAAAGAAAGGCCTAACAATTCACCTTAAAAAATTCCAATACAATATGTACATGACAAGGCTGAAGAAACAAAAATGATTTTTTTTTTATTAACAACCACTAAGAAACAGCACAGTGTGTGAATATATGCTTTTAAAAGCTGGTGCAGACTAAGTGTTTACAGTGTAACACAGTAACGTGTTTTGTTTTTTTATCTCGTCTTACCTGTGTGCGTAGTTGACGTTTATGCTTTTCTAATGAGCAACTGCTATCAACATGCCAAAACCAGACACCTTATGTGAGTCCACATAAGTGAGACAGGGGGCTTAAGTGTAAAGGACCCTGGAACAATCTGTCCATACACCACCATAGTAATGCTTAAATCCCCACAGCAATCAATAAACTGCCCTCTACCAGATCATATATCAATTGCTTGCTGAACTCAGGGGTAGAGTAAAAAAATGTATACCTAAAGAATGAACAACCATTGTGCTGTTGTATACATATACAAAATACATTACACCTACATGACCTGTAACCTGCAGAACTTCCTTCTCTAATCTGATGCAAGAAAGGAACAGTAATTTGAAAATAATTAATAATTATTGTTTTATATGTATTTCATGCACAGTGTAATGAACAGTTGAAGTTTTTATTTTAAATCGGAATGTGTCTAAAACTTGAGCATGGACTTTGGAATAATGTTACATATCTGTACAAAATATTTTATCTTAAATCCAACTAAATCCAACAAAAGCAGGACTTTTCTGTGCACAACAAGCTGGAATTGCAAAGTAAAGTTTAACTGACATGTCTCATCCACAGGGTAAGCTTCGTTATGAAGATGCTCTAGCACTGATTTACATATGAAGTTTGGAGAATGGCACATGGGGTAAGAATTTAAGTATGACCTGGTGTGAAAACTCTCACACTGGGGGAACACTGCGAGATAAAAAGGAGACTTGAGCAAAGAAAGATGGATTTCCTGCCATTTGTGATCTATGACCAATCGGCTGTCTATTTTCAGAATGCTGTTAATGCTTTCACCAAGGTTTAAATCCTTTCTTTTGTGCATTTTCCTTAATCAATACATTGGCAACAGTTTGATTGAATGCTCATTCACTGTGTTAAATTGAGGCTGAATGAGTTTTGTCCTTTTGAATAATGAGTTTGTTTTCAACAAAGCTTTATAGATGTTTTCAAAGAGAGGAAATGTTAATCACCCACTTATAAAAAAAAACTTGATTCTGATTCATCAAATATTCATTTTTTCAAATATTTAATTCGAGAACAAATGTTAAGCTTTTACACCTAGACATCCAATTTGATCATAATCGGTATGCCCTTTTCCCAACTTTCCATACAATCTTAAATGATCAATATAGTGTATACTGGAAACATGAATGATTATGTATCCAAAGTGCTGCAAAACACCGAAGACAAACTGTACTCTTAAAAGGGCAAATCGAAAATAAATGTAAAATAATCATGAAAAACATGTTCAAGGAGGGCGAGAACACAAAGAGAGTGATAACAACAATGACAATTATCTGTTTCAATTTATTATTTATTAAATTTGCTGCTTTGTTTCTTGTTTTTTCAAATTGTCCGTCTGGTTGGCTTTTTCTGGTGTGTGTCTGTTTACGCGTGTAGACGTGAATCCAGATCTACAAAGAAATGTGGTAACACCTGCAATAATGCAAGATTTTCAGTTTCGTAATTGGAGTTAATGTAAAGTCATTTTTTTCCAACTCTGCAGGCAGGTTCGGTGTGCAGATAAAGAGACACTCATATCACAGAGATCAGTTCTTCAGCTGACATTAAAAAACACGTTTAAGTTTAGAACTTACCCAAGGTCTAGCAAGCCAGTTATATTTTAAATTCCACTATTTCAGTCACATTACAGTAAAGAAGCTTAAAAACTTAAAATTGTATCTCTATGTCTAGGTAATTTAATTTTATTTACATATTCTTACAAAAAAAAAGCTCTCTGAAAATAAAACAAATTTAAGTTACTCCCTTTAGAGGTGATTCGGCTGCAGTTTGATGAAATGGATCCTTTTAATTTGCATCTCATAAAAAACATAATATGGAGTAATTTCAACTGGTGAAGAAAAGAAGATTGAGTGTGTAGCCACTGCATTTGCTGACAGAATATGAAAAACAGAGCATTGATAGATTGATGCTCAAATTAGTATTCAAACAAAACCATCAAATTCAGCCAGCCTAAATGGAGGAAAGGGAAAAGAAAAAACAAAACAGCACCCAGGGATACGGACGTAAACAAAGAATAGATGCTTTATGCCTGCAGTTAAACAACAATGCCCTCTATTGGTGTGACACTGCATCAGTTTCCCCCCAACAAAGGCCATCACACTAACAGCAGACTGTAAAGCAGACTGATGTATTTTCCAGCACTCTCAGCAGAAACATTGCATTGAAGTGCAATCACCTCGAACCTCAAAGACCGTCCTTATTAGCCTACTAATGACCACGGACTTTATTATTCATTTGTAAATGTTATTTAACTATTACAGTCATTGCTTCTATAATCAGGGGCCTTATTAGCAGTTTTAAATGTTATTTAACTATTACAGTCATTGCTTCTATAATCAGGGGCCTTATTAGCAGTTTAAAATGTATTAATTAGGACAATAATGAATGAAACCACAGTAGGTAAGTGCTAGTGTAGCCAGGATGCCTCCAGCAGTGGGAGGTTACAGACACTCAGACAACTTCTCAGAGGTAAGATCCTGTGTACGCGTGCATGTGTGAGTATGTGTGCGTATGTATGTGAATGAGGATGGTTTACAGGATCAGTGAAAGAGTTCTTGACAGGAATGCACATCGAGTCTCTCGTCTCCCTGTTGCTCTCTCTACTGAACCGGAACAATGGTGTAGACAAACAGGGGCGCCCCGGAGAGTGTGGCGAGCTAAGTGAGTGAGCACAGAGGTTTAATATGACAGCTACACTTCTCAGCTGTTGGTTCAGGGTGAAGAAGTTGTCCTACATTGTACATGTGTGTGTGCACCACCTTGGCAAGCCAAACCATGCCACTTAGAAAAACTGAACTAGACAGGTGAATGAGTTCTGAATTATGAGCATGGCTTTGCCTGCAGTAGTCAGAGTATGGGGTACAGACAGAGAGCCCCTTTTGTGAAATCACTGGTTTACACACTGCCATCTAAGGTAAAAGCAAGAGGCTTTTTTTTCTGACAGCAGTTTAAAAATGTAATTTATAAAGAGTCACATATATATGAAATACTATGATTGGTGAGTCATTTATTTCATGGAAGAATTTGTGTATGAAAATTTTTATTCTGCCTAAAAATGCAGTGCTAATTCTGGAAATTAATACATTAGCATCTGTCTGTTGACCTAATTTTGCTTCATCAATAATCTGATTTCCAACTGCTACATCCTTCATAAACAGGGGTGCACATAAGTGGTCTGCAGGTCAAAATAAAAGACGCGCACCAGATAAGAAGATGCAACGCGCGTTTGCGTACATAAGATTTTCTGGAGGAAGACAGATGTTTGTTTAGAACTCTTAAAGATGGCAAAGAAGCAAGCTCCTAAGCAATTACTTTGGTGTTCCTCCACCTCCGAAGAAATACGCGAGAATACGCGCTTATTTTGCGGTTCGGACTCCTTCTGACATTTCTTTAGAGGGGGAGGAACATCAAAGTAATTGCTTAAAGGAGTTTGCTTCTTTGACATCTTTAAGAGTTCTAAACAAATAGAACAAATAGAACAGAAAATCTTATGTACGCAAACACACGTTGCAACTTCTTATCTGGTGCGCGTCTCTTATTTTGACAGCGCATGTTCACCTGCGGCCAACTGATGTGCACCCCTGTTCATAAAAATGCAAGATGTTTTATTTTAGCTTTAGTTGAATTACTGTCTTCAACCAGAGGGGGATACAAGTTTCACATCATATTCTACAATGTATAAATCTAGATGTAATAAGCAGATATAATTATTAGTACATACTTGTAAAAATCTATTATAAATTACACAGCCTTTCTCCACTTCACTTGAACCATTAAACTTCGTTCCCTACTGTTTTTACTTCTGCACGCTGTCGCTTGCTTGTGCAAATGAAAAATTGTTATCTTTTGGTATGCTTACACCATCCTGCCAAACAACCCCTCTCCAACCTCCCAGAAGACCATAAAACACTTGCAGACAGGGTGCGAGGGTGGGGGCAACAAGGCAGAGCAAGAATAGATCGAGAGAAATGGTAAGAGCTGCACAATGTTAAATGGGAATATGATTTGCAGCTGCTGCTTTTACAAATGGTTTTAGCAAAGTTTAACAAATCTCCTGGAGTATAATTTACCCAATAAGTGTGAGGAAACCCGCACTGTTGAAAATGTTCATGAATAATTTTGTTACACTTCATTTTCAAATACTGCAAGGAAATTACAGGAGGTAACCTTCAACGGCATTCTGAAAGCCTTGAGATGGAAGTCATGCAATGCGCCAAAAGACGTTATGATACATACCTGAACAAAGCTATTAGGCTCAGTCCCATCCCCCTTTTTATTTCAATTAAACCTTTCTCTTTGATTCAAAGGCATTCAAATCTAAAGTGTCTTTGATCTCCTAACCACAGGAAAGACAGGAAAATAAAAGCCTCTTAAAAGGAGGTGAAAAAGAAAGTTGTCATTCCAGAACTGGGGACAACTATATTTCCTGCTGTGGTCTTCACTGGCACAGGAGTGCTTGAAAGACCTCAATCCACCATGAAGAAGGAAAAGAAAAAAAAGAGTCTGCAAGGGGCTGTCAGGCTGTCTTTCGGTCTGAATCTCACTTTACCAAACGTGAAGTCATTAGAAGCTCTGAACACTGACAAAGGTGAAAGGTCACGAGGTGAAAGGAAAAAACAATTCTCCTTCAGCTTTTCTGTTTAAACAAAGATTTTACAATGAAAAACCAGTTTAACCCTAATGTGGTTAAAATAAAAGTGCAATACCACAAATATCATCTCAGAAAAAAGAAGTTCAACCGTCTCTGGATTCTTCTAAAGCATTTTTTTCATAATGTCCTTTGACAGTTGACATCTCACAAAGCTTATTTGTAAAGTTATAATCAAATCTCATTTCTCAACCTGCCGCCTGCCTTCACACCCACTTTGATCTGACTCTATTACTCAACCGGACTTGCTGGGCCAGCTACATGACAGTCCCAGTGTGAGGGATTGTGGTACTTTCACCCCTCAGAGCACCGGATTACAGGCTGCTAACTGCCTTTGGAAGAAAGAAAAACATCTAAAGGCACCGCGTTGTCCTCAGCGAACAACAAGCACACCCAGGAAGCCCGAGTGTTCTTTGATGTGCTGCTGAGCGGTGTGAGGGCCACACAAAGTAGACGAACACAATCAGTCAACTGTTGGAGAGCGATCGGTGGGCTTGAGCGCCAGAGCAGGGTTACTCAACACTGGCCAGAGACACAGACACAGGCAGGAGGGGGAGACAGCACTAAGACCAAACAGTCGCATTCACTCTAATTCAAGGTGGTTCCTGGCTCAGACTGGGACTTTGGAGGGGGTGACTGTGCATGTAAGCACAATCGGTCCACATAAAATAAAGGTAATGAGACTGCGTACCCTTATTTGACAACTTATTCCTGTTATTTCTGAGCTGGAGTAAATGAAACCTTATTAACAAAAAATAAAGATAAATAAATAAATTCTGAATTTATTTAAAATGCAGGGGATTTTCTTTGGACTTTGGCTAAAACCTATTTGGGAGTGCCAAAAATTCCTCTATGCAGGAGAGATGTGTCATGTCTACTTTTCTCTCTGTTACTCACTGTTCACTCAACTCTCTCCTCCCACATATCGTCCTTATTTCCCGCATAATTAATGCATATTTTTTGACAATTCTGTTGTTTTCCACTTGTGACTAATATTAATCCATTTAATCAGTGTTCTGCGACTCAAGTGGATCTCTAAACAGTTTCTCTCCTTTTCTCTGGATGATGCAAGTGTGCATATTACGGCGAGGCAGCCAGCTGTGAAAACAG
Source organism: Pundamilia nyererei (assembly GCF_000239375.1). Taxonomy (NCBI): domain Eukaryota; kingdom Metazoa; phylum Chordata; class Actinopteri; order Cichliformes; family Cichlidae; genus Pundamilia; species Pundamilia nyererei. The sequence goes on from NW_005187567.1 coordinate 1,055,986, forward strand.
CTTAATTAGCAGTAATCACTTCTGATAGAACATGTTTCCACTATTTGCCTCCATTAGGGATGCTTTATTTCTCTTATTCTATCAGCCAACTGCTGCCACTCTTTGCCAGGTGAGGCTAGTGGTATAATAAATGTGTCCCAGAAGCAGATTTCTGTCACTAAGTGCATTCTTGACAATGTAAGTTTAAGCTGCCCTCAGATTTCCAGGGTGAAAATGACAGCAGATATAAATAACACCAGATGCACCAAGTGTAAAATGATCAACGTGAGTGTGAGCCTCACTATCAATGACAATTTTGCCATGTAAAAATTGTTATAACACCGTCACAACACAATCCAAAGTACAGTGTAGAACTAGTGAAGAAATAAGGGCAAATCAACAAATTACCTAACACCCAAGGTGATTGAAAACTGTCATTTTAAGGCTCATGAGTTTGATTTACAGCACTTTATCTTCCCATCTAACCCGATACAGCTGAATTAATGCTAGTAGGTAGTTGTAAATTTCTTCTTCAAAAAGAAAGTAGCTGAGAGGGCAGGGTCAACAGTGACAGTGACTGGGATAAATGATTGCTTTTGTGAAACAGTGGCCTTTCAAATAACATTTAAATGGTGACACGCTATATTAATTTACACCTAATACTTTGATAAATTGTGTACTTTCACCATCTAACTCTGTAAAAACATACAAAATTCACATCTGGCTTCATGCCAGACCTTTTTTTCTCCATACACTTGCCTTTACGCAATGGCTAATTTTATTTAGCATATTCTATATTTATGTTTTATTCCCAGGAATGCATCCAACATGGGTGTCCATTACCCCAGCTGTTTCAGTCATCAGTATGTATACACCAAAGTGCCATTGATGTGTGTCAGTTATCTCACTTGCATTTCACTTGCAATGAATCTTGTGGCTTCCCCACTTCCCAGTCACGCCACCATTTGATGCATCTTCAGTGCTTTGTGGTTGACAAAGAGCCTTAAATATCCTCCATCGTTGGGACTTGGCCATTAGATACTATGTGCCACCAGCGCAATGGAAGATAGAGTAGACTTACAGAACGAATACGGGAATATATTCACACCGAAAGCATCTAAAAAGAAAATATCAATGCACGTCTCCAACAAGAATATATTGACATAAATTTAGAAGTCATTTACAATTTTGTTGAAATGTTTCAATAATTCAATTAAAAAAATAAAGTTTTCTAATATTCTTTCTTTTCTTTTACATATTATTCAGTTGTAATGCCAATATCCATTTGCCCAAAAAGTCTTTACACATCACGGCAATAAAAAGCAATGACTGCACTTAACATTGTAATATATACCATTTACATGCGTATTTTTTTTCTGTCACTTTATTTCTTATGCATTCACACAGTGAAACATCTTCGGCAAAACTGCCTGCTTGCACTGTCACAGAATATTTTAAATTAATGTATCAATGCAGCTTTAATTAGACTGCTTTATCAAAATATTAAAATAACCATTCAAGTATTTACAGGTTTCTTTTGCATTGTCACTCCATTTACACCGCCTCAAAAGTAATTGGACAACTGGCCGATATCCAATTTCATATCCAGGTGTGGACCGTTTCCCTATTATTCCTATGAAACACGGTATAAATTGAAATAAGACTGGGCAAGTTTGACTCCAAACACATTAAGTAGCAACTGACTGAGCAAAGAAAGGAACTACAAATACGCAGGCAACTATTTGGCAAACAACACACAGGTGAAACAACTAATGGTGAAGCCCAATTTAATTGATTAACAATGGGAAAAACACAAACAAAGGAAATAAAAAAAAAAAAACGGTGAGTAATTTCAAAATAAAACAGGAAGAAACTAAAAGACAAGCAAAGAATTTGTTACTGATCTGAGGAAGACGGGGGTAAAGCAGACACTGGTAAAAGAAATACATGAAAAAACACAAAAGAAAAACAAAAATACACAAAGGGCAGGACAAAGACATGAAAAAAATGTAATGTATGTCTCTTTGGTGTCTCATTCAATTATATTCTTGAACATAGCTGCTTGAAACCATATGGCCCCATATGGCTCCAGGCAGCCACACATTTAAGTAAAATAGCAAGAGAATGTGATGTAAAACTATTTTACACAACTGTTTTACATAGCACCCAGCCATCCACAAACAAGGCTATAAAAGGTACCGACATGTGACAAAGCGTTTATTCATTTGTAATTTTTGTTTTAAAAAGTGCTACTGTTTGGATTTAGGCCCAGAGTAGGTATTTCTAGGAGTTTCCCTTTAGGGTGCAAAATTTTGTTAGATTAATAAATCAAAGAAATGTGATTTACTACTGTATTTGCAGCAAATTGTCTCAAATTGAAAAAAATGAAAAAACATGTCTTACTTTGGCTTGATGTGGATGTGATTAAGTTGCCACTAGGAGTGTTCACATAACTAGTACAGGTAGACAACTCAAAGGTGTGAGTCCCAAAACCTTACTCACGCCTCAACCTTCACGTTTAGAGCCCGAGACCCATACATTTCCAAAATACTGTTATTTTAATGAAACAGAGCAGAAGTTGACTGAACTTAACGTATAGCATCAGAGGGAGGAGAATCTTGACACAAAACGCACTTATAGAGGCAGGCAGTAAGCACAGCAGATTGCAGGTATTCAGGCTAGTCACATTCCCACACAGAGACAAGAACATGGTAAAAATGCCTTGTGTTTCATCCATGCCTCTTCTCATCAGCGTTCATACACTAAGTGACTTTTTTGTTTCTGTGTCACACTTCTATCTGAAATATCTGTCAAAATATAGATATTAATGGAAACTGTGTTTGTATATCATAAAAATTCCACTGGATACATATTCCCACTGGTCTAATCCAATCTGTTCCCTTCAAAGTGAGCCCGTACTGAAGTGGAGAGACAATGCAGTCGCAGGCAAGGAGAGATGCACTAATCACATACATTAAATGTTAGACCACTTATCTCTTATCTTAATAAGGAAAAACAACTTACGAAAAAAGACAACAGAAAACACAGATATAATTCACCCGTAGTCCCGACGACGTGTGATGCATTCCTCTGGCCTGCTGTTCTGTCTTCCTCCCTAGCAAATAAAGCAGATTCAGCGGAGAAATAACACATATCACCCATGGCCAAATCAAAACAGATGGGATACTTCCTTTTTTCCCCTCCAAGTGCAACAAAGCTAACGAGTTCTTTTTTTCACATAGCTAATAATAAGATAAAATACTGTTTTGCGTTTTTTTTGCTCAGAACTAAAGAAAAACAAATTTAATTTCAATGAAGATTGCATTTACGATTAACACATTCTGCAGTTTTTGTGAGGTACTTTATACTTCATAGTTCCCAAATCCAAACAAGCCCACTGTTATTTATAACAGTAAGTCACCAGGCATAGCTTCAAAGAATGCTTTATGTGAAACAGTATGATAAAAATGACCAAAGCCTAGATAATTTAGCAAATTAATTTCACGATAATTCTATTCCCCGCCCCCCCTCCCAATAGCTCCTTCTTTCTGCTCTTGTCCATACTGGTTCTCGCAGTATAGCCTTGCGGGCAGTAAGTATATGCACCATGAACACATTTAATTTTCCCTGTTAGTCCACAGCGCGGCCAGAGGTGAGCTTTAATAAGGATCAATGGCACTTTATCTAGGACAGGACGCACTACTGTGCATGCAAATCACAACACCAGCAATGGATTCAATTAAAAAAAAAAGAACCTCCAACCACCAGCACTGGAAATTCAATTAAAGGATTTATGCAAAGGTTCACTGGCTTTTTTGTGTTGCTGTTTCTGTTTATGTAATGAGCTTTTCATATCAAGAATCAATACGTAATCTGGAGTCAAGCCATGGGGAGGGTGCCGGGTTGCTTTCTCATATGCATATTGGATATAATTCAAGAACCGGGCATTTCAATAGAGCAGTTAGCAGGATATCTGACTTTATTACTCCACCCACTGAGCATCAACTGGAGTATCCTCACGCAGTGTCTTTTTTTTTTAACCTCCTTTTTTTTTCTTCTTGGAAGGTATTAGATGTCATGCTATAGCCACATATGAAGTTTAACTGAAACATATTTTGAAATACAGCGGTCCTCAACAAAACCACTTATAAGAGTGCTCCTCACAATCAGCCAAGCAAAGAAGCTAAAAGGCTGGAGACCAAGCGGTAGCCCCAGTGTGCACCCTAAGGTGTGTGTTTTAGCCTAATGAAATGGGATCTCAATAGACAATAATCCTTGTAACAAGATTGAACAGGGACACCCATGTCAATATTAGCAAATGGGATTGCTAGCTTTTCATGTTTGTGCGCACACACACATACACAAAACACAGGGGCACAGACCATCTGAATGCTCTCATACCTGTGCGCCCATCTGTGTAAAAGTGCTTTCTCATTGCTTCTCCACCCATGTTTTAAGTGGAACAAAATAAGTGTGTTCTGGCGGGACCTCTAGGCTGTGGGTGGGGACCCATAACATTTTCCCACACCTACATGATTAGTAGATTTAAACCCCCCTGAAGTTCCTCAGAAGTTTTGATTAATCTTCCATAGATGCGCCAAGAGGGATGTTCCAAGATACATGTAAAAAGGGATGCTGGGTCAACAGAAAAGAGGTGCATTAAAACACCAGCTATAAATATCTGACCAGTTAATGAAGAGGGGCACAAACATTAGCTACAATGCTACCGGACATTTATTTAGACCAGTGTTAGTTCTGCACACCGCTGTTCATAGTTCAGACTGGTGACACTGCAGTGTGGAGCGGTGCTGTACTGATGGATGATGCTGTCAGGGATCGACGATGGTCAAAGTGCTCAGCGATTGCTTGCCAGTCGAGGCCATTTTTAGCCATTTCCCAAATGACGCATTAAATTATTATTGGCATTATTATGACAGTTATAATGAATTGAATTTGCTTCATTATAGCTTCATGTCACATAATCAACACTTGCAACATGTCTGGGAATGTGTCAGTGCACACACAACCAAATGAGGGAAAACAGAAGGAGGCTATTTCTGATGATTCGATTTTAAAAGGAGAGTGTAAATGTAACATTTGCAGAGACAGCCGTTTATCTTGTGACTCAACTCTTCTCCCCGTTCAAGGGGTTTTTGTCTGTGAGAAACTATGCTGTGTGTGTGGGTAGGGTACAATGCAGACCAAAGATAAAACAAACTGAATGAGGTGATAAATCTATAAGCATGAGGAACAAATGAAAAAGCCAGCATGTGTTATACCATTTTAGGTATTCAGTTGATATTCATTTAATTATGTTAATTACATCAACATAACACGCTCATCAACTTTCAGCATTTAATCGAAAAGTTTGGCATTGGAAATTCACATTTAAAATCATCCGCGTTTTAGGCAAATGTAAAAGAACTCCCATTAAACGTAATTACTCAATTCCAGTAGAAAATCATTTAAACGTATGTGCGTAATTATAATCAGTGAATACTTAGGAGTATTTATTGAACAATGCAGAAACCTCAACCCCTGTATTAAAAATGGCAACAAGATTTCTCAATCAGTACCAACTTTAGGATTCAAATCTGCAATAACATCCTCAAAAGCATCAGAAACTATTTATTTATTAACTTGTATGCGTCTCTGTCTCCGCCTCATTAAAGGTCACTAGGTGACCTTGATCAGGGCGGATTATGGAATCCCCAGGAGATATACAGCATGGGTAGGTCACCAGGTCGCTGACTTCTCCTGCGTTATGAACACCTGCAAAATTAAATGTCTAATGGCCACCCAATAAAGACTCACGGTCTGGGGGTAATTTTCTGTTTTGTTGTGTTTTTTTGGTGGCGGTCACGTTCTGGATTGGATCCCAATAGGGAGTTATTCAGTGTTGTCAAATTCCAGTCTAATCACTGAAACAAAGCCAACCATGGTAATCTTTAAACCTGGGGAGGTCCCTACATTTCTTATTTAATGACCTGTTTGGCTAAGACCCATCCAGCTGACTTTTAGTTGACCATTGCTATTTTGTTTGTCCTTTCCTTTCGGTATCCAGTACCAGTGAATTAGAGTGGACACAGAATCATTTCAAGTGTTTCTTCTCAATTACACTCCCAATCCACCCTCCTTTAAGCGCCTACATAATTATGTGTAGGTGTATGTATAGGTGGCTATATATATAGAAATACACATACAAAGTATGTGTACAAAGCAATGAATGACAAAGTAAGTAGAAGACTAATACAGTCATATGTAGTGTAATGCAGTACAACTTCCCCCAATATTTAAAATGAAGACATGCCATGCTGACTGGACTTTGTCTTAAAGGATTACATTTTATTGACTGGTGTTATAACATTATGAACTCCAACACAACAACCCCCTAAAAACAAGTAAATTTGCACTTGATTGCACTGCATTAGACAAGGTTAGGGTTTTTCTTTTCTTCTCTTCAAGATATTCTAACAGATCTGTCACAACATGTTACGCAATTTAAGCATCAGAAACAGCTTCATCTCTTCTGTAAGAAGCAATTAAATAACTACATCTAGATGGGACACTATAAAGGGACAACATTGAATGCTCTATCCATCCCCCCCATCAGCACTCTTCTCTGAAGGAGAGGACCAAGATATGGAGCAAAAGAAGACTAAAATTAATATCTGTATAAAAAGTGAAATTAGATAGTCTATTCACATCCTGGCCTGGCTATAAATAGGGTCTCCCACACACACAGCTAATGTGGTGGACTACTAGCAGGAAGCAGACAGGCGGTCATCACAATGCCTGTTCTCCTTAGCACACCAGGCACTGGATCCCAGCAAACGTCACCCTATCTACTAAATCAGTATCAGCCAGGGACCTCGTCCATTCACAGGGTTAGGCAGCTCCATTCAACTCTGTGCCTCACCGCGCCATTCGCAAAGTAGGTACAGGTTCCTGTTTCAGCAGTTGATATTCTGTCAGGATGTTACTCCCCGTTTCCTCTCCATTGCACCATATAAACTAAGTGTGTAACACTATCCACACCTAAGGACCCTTTCTTCATATTTATATAGAAGCTGATGATAAGAGATCAGGGCTTAAGTGCCCATTTAGTTCCATATTCGGTCACATAATGTCAGCCAAAGCTGTGTCTCTTTCAGTGAGGACTGACTGACAGATAAATCCGTGAACATTTACCAGTTTGGTTCCAACTTGATTTGGTCTAGAAATCTGAAATACTAAATGACAACAATCAAGTCACATGCACTGAAAAAACAAATGTTTAAGATGAATCATATCTTATTTATTGCATTGCAAAAAAAAAGTACTTATTTATTCAAATGTGCTCATATTACTGCAGTTATTAGTTCTCTTTGTCATCATCTGTTTATAGGATGCACTTAGTACCCAACCAACAGTGACACATCTGCATAAAAACCCTAATTGCTGTTTTGTTTCATTGAAACAGTGAATCTAGAGCCTGCTGCTTCATCCTGCTAGCAGCACACTGCCAGTAGACACTCCCTCACCTTTCCCTCTCTCCTAATCACCAATTAGGACTCCATTAGTCTGGCCTGGCAGCTCATTTGCTCTGGAGGCGGCTGAAGGGGCCTGTACTATGGGACCTCTGCCCACTGTGTTCCGCCCCAGCGACCACGGCATTGCACGGCTGTCACGGCAATACTGCCACTATGCCTCCCTGCTCCACAAGTGAAAGTCCCTTTCCTCCTCCCTTACCACTTCCTGCCTAACAATGATTTGGCAGGAAAATTCTCTGCCACACTGGCAAGCTGAGAGCAGAGTGCGTCCCTCTGAGAATCGAGGGAAGCAGGAAATCCAAACGCAAGACAAGTAAGAGGGGCAACTAGAGGACAGTGAACATAAGTCTGTGGAGCCACTTGTTAGGTACTTCATTAAATGTCCATCCCTATGGTGAACAGGTGAAGTGGGACCCTTATTAAATAAACAGGGAAACATCCTTCAAGAGCTGAGAGAAATGTCTGAGAATGCTTGTGTGAAGGAGGGAAAACGCAGGACGGCCACAGGTAGAGGAATGGTGCAGAGCTGAGGACAGAGTTTGATGGGAGAAAGAAAGAGCAGGCACTGCTTGAGTCACATTCATAGCACTAAAGCGCCCCTTAGCAACAATGTGAAATTCTCCCACTGGCACGAACGACAAGGCCCAAAGCTCACAGGAACTTGTTAAAGCTGCTGACTCCCACCCCTCCCCAGCGCTCTCTTTGCTAATGTCACACCAGAGGGACTTGGTCAAAAGTTCAGCCAGGTGATTGCAAAATGTAGCAATGTATTTGTGCATGTATTTTCGAAAGCATGTGCAAAATGACATATGTCTAGGTGGCTGGGTGTGTGTTTCAGTCTGTGAACACTAAGGCCGAATAAAATAATTTTTACCAGCCTTTCCTATGTTAGAATTATCAGTGGTGCTTTTCTGCTTCCTTTTATTTGAATTCACCAAATCTATCAAACTTTTTCAGTGACCCGAAAAATTTGAGCCCCACACTGTCACGATGGTGATGAATGAGAAAGATGAGGAGTATAAAAATGTCACATGATATGATTATGCTATGTTTCCATAAAGTGTGTTGTATATTTTAAATATCATTTTTAACTTGCCTGACTGCTACGGTTTTCTTAAATGCATTAAGGATATACAGTATAATAGCTGTAAGCAATTTTGTCAAGTGATTGCAAAACAAATCAAATATAGCTAATGTATATTTTGGCTTTCTTGAGTTGCCTTTTGTTATCCCATTTCCAATATGCTGGCATCTGCAGTCTCTGTAATCTCCATGGATCCCAAGAGCATGTACAAGCAATTAAAACAATAGCATCTTTACGCCCCTGCAACCAATAAACAAGCTAATGTCACTGCTCTGTAAAGACACTTAGCGTCTGGGGCAATACTCCAGCTGGATTAGAACAGAGCTCTGTACTTTTAATACCCCACCATAAAGCAGGTTTAAAGAAATGCATGCACTTTATTAAAGAGACTCAGAGGAAATAATATCAAATACATAACCAAGACAACATACTGAAGTTGGGGTATAAATTCACAGTGCATCCCATTTAAATTGAAATATATCTATGAACAATCATTCTGCATTGTTGGTATCTTGGGACAGATCTTAAAAATGTGTTGTTTTTCAAGGAATCTTAATTGTAGTTATGTTTACCTCGTAATTATCCAAACTTCTGGAGTTTTTTTTCTTTTCCTTTCCCAGAATAATGCCATGCAGTCTGGGTCTGAAGACTTCACATTCCAAAAAAGGGGGCTGAAAGTCATATACAGTAACATACAATGGTAAGAGTATATACACAACATCCGAGGGCTTAGCTTTGCCATCACTTAAGTATGAAATCTGACCAGAAACGGTTGTTTAACTTTTGTGGTGCTGACTGGGCATTGGCAAGGGAATCTCCAGACCTAACCTCTGGAAGAGAAAGTTAAGAGCAATGGGATCTCACACAGCTACAGGTGCCGTGTGGGCTTGAATCTGAGAACTTCCCTTTGCTCAAGTGCACCACAAGCCCAAGGGCAAGGAAGTCCATTCCATGACTCAGTACATTTTTCCTTCTTAATCCTGAAAATAAAAAGAGAAAAGCATTGGGGACATAGGCACGGGGTGTATATTATGGAAGAAACAGAGGAACAGAGAAACATGGAGAGAATACTAATGTTGGTGTGGGGAGAGAGACACACAAAGTGTGTGCGACCACGTTTCAAATTCCTAATATGCTGTTTTCATTGGCCTTGCCCCAAAGGTTTAACACTGCTATCCTGGGAGCAGTACAGTACCTTCAGTTTCTTCTTACTCTGGCAGACCCTAGATTTACCCTCACCCTTTCCTTTTCAGATTACATTTTATTTAGTGTTTTTTTTTTTTTACAAAAGGTCTGCTGGGACTTTCCTTACCTCAAGTAAATAAGCCATGCAGCTGGGCAAATAGAGCTCCAACCTAGCACCAGGGTCAGTATAAAATCAGGTAAGAGAAGAAAGGGAGATTTAAGGAGGAGGTAGTTATATAAAGGAAAATAGTGAATTTTGGAATAGTTGGGTCCATTTGTACTATTCTGCCAGGACACACACACACACACACACAATTTCAGGGCAGAGCGACAAGTGCTACAGCCTCCAAGGCGAGGTTTTGCAATGTTCAGCTTAAGTGGAGGGAATAGCTGGCCAAACTCTGCTCAAAGGGACCCTCAGGAAATTAACAGAATGTGACAGAATTTCAGTGAAGGCAGACAGAGGAATAAATGTTGAAGGCTAAACTAAAACAAAAGATTCCATCTGGAACGGCATTTGTTCTCTTTGCAGTGATGTACTCCTTTAATCACTTTTATTGTTTTAAATGAGTAGTAGTTATGTGTGCACTTACTTAAATGAACCATCGGAAGACTAAAGCTTGAGCCAAAAATACCCAAATTAAGTTCCTCAGTGAAAAGAGTTACTAGTGCTCAAAGAATATCACAGGCTCAGTTTGCATAACTTCCTAAACACTATTCAAAAAGGCTGTTAACAGAACTGTTTTTTTGTACATTACACTTAAAAGCACAGGCAACACGTCTGCAGTGAAGGTGAGGTAGGACATGATTCCCAAGTGCGCACGTAACTGTACAAGGCATAGTGAGATTTCGTTCTGACAAAGATCTGTGATCGCTTCTTCCACGAAAGGTGAGAACAAGCTTTTTTTTTAAGCTAAGTGCACTCCAGCAAGAGGTCATAAAGTCAAAAAGGTACTAGACTGGTTATTAATGGGGGTGAAAAAATTCGTCATTGTAAAAATTGAAAAAGAATCACGAGTCTTGAAACAAATTCCAATTAAAAGAGAGAGTTTCAGATGGTTTACAGCTGTCATCAAAAGCCAGACCTGCACCACTAATACAAAGGATGGAACTCACGAACTGTAAGTAGGTTAGTGGAAACAATATCTACAATTCAGTTTTCTATTTCTAACTGTGAACAGAATGAATAGGACATGTGTTCGTTATACACAAGTGGGCTAAGAAGATCAACACTTTTAGCAACCTAAATCTGTTATACCAATAGTTTTTGGTTTCTACGTATAACTTTAAAAGAATAAACTGGTAAAATCATTCACAGTCCAAGATGTCTCTTGGATCTTGCCTTGGAGCTGCAAAATGTTCTGAGCTGACAAAACCATCTTGGGGTATATATTTGTACTTTTCCATTATGCTGCTAATTGCAGTGCAAGAGAGGGAGAAATTTATGGTCTAACTATTGTTTGTGACACTAGGGGAAAAATGTGGGAGGGAAAAACGAGGATGCCTTCAGTATACAAATACAAAGACATGTGCCAGTGATAATCAGGGTACATGATTTTAGTGGTGCAGAAAGGTTGTCAGCCTAAGAAAGCCCACCACACAGTATGGGATATAGCCTATGTGACTTGTATACCCAGCTTTTGCTCAGAGTTGGTTGCACTAGACAAGTGCCCATTCTCATGCAGTTCATCTCGCCGGGGAAAATATTTTTATGCTAAATTCAGTTATGATGCTACTTCAGTGACAATTTTGCTGCAGACAGACAAATAAAAATTGAAAGTGCTCCAAACAATATTAGTGGAACGTTTTGCTATATCAGAAGCCTCTAGGAACACCCTAAGACACACAAGGTGAAAGCTAGCCTTTGTGGGTAGAGGCCAATGCTTTCTTTGGTACCAAAATAAAAATTTTGTTCACAAACCTCGAGACACAAACCAGTGTTAAAATATCCAAAACCACCTTTGCGGTAGGTCCTGCTACAGTACGAGTCTTCTTGAGTAAAACTTGTGTAAGGGAGATTTATGAACATTAGAACTTATAACTATAGTAGTCTATTAATAATATTCTGATGATTTTTCTTTTACTAGGTATCCTTTATGCCAGGATAATGCCTGAAGGTTCTTCCATGCTAATCTGAAGACATCAGGACAAGATACCAGAATTTGGAAAATAAAAGCCCAAAAGCCAGGGCACAGTGTGAAAACTGGCTTATACCAGTTTCAAGTCTGTATTCATATACTGACAAAAATATGTAACCAAAAACAAAGTTACAGTTGCACAGTGACAGACTTGTTTAACTCACAAATAAAGTGAAATAAAGTAAAAGCAACTGATGTGTGTGCAGGGAGCTCTTGGCCCACTCTGCCTTGAGCTCCGTCAGATCTACGGTGTCGCTAGACTGCAATCATGAACAAGTATAAAACATGGATAATACAAGCTTTGCAGGCACATGAGTAGAGAAGAACCAGAGCCAGAGGGACTTAGCGTTGGCAGAGCATAGGGATGTTTTCACAGCACATTATGTTTGAGTAGACATCAAACATGTCACATGCTGCTCTTTGATTGTGTCTGGTAAAACTGCTTTCTGACAGGTGTTAGACGAGGTCCCTGGGTAGAAAGGCGAGCATGGTGTAAATACACACTCATAATGACACATCACGCACTTGGCAAATAAAGAGATGACAGAGACCTCCCTGATGGTGCTTGTGTTGAAGCAAAGTTTGTGAAAGCAACACAATTGATATGCCAGTTATACTGTAATCCGATAATTGCAGAAATACAAAACTGTCAAACTTTTAACGGCCACACTTGTTAACTGTCAAATTCCCTTGAGTTACAGCTTGCATCAAACTAAATGCAAACCCAACTACTTCTTATCATTTAGGGGGAAAAAACACTTCCTCTTTTGGCCAAGGGAACAAATGTAAGAGCCAAAAACTATTTAATATCGATTTGAGCAAAATAAGTTTACATTTAACAGATGTCACAAAGAAAGAAAAAATCCAGACTACATGCATTCAGTATTTTTAGTGTCTGTTATTATAGTTAGCTCAGTTCAATACATCTCATTTCTCTGTACCCGTTTCCATTCCTCATCCCAGACCACAGTGAAGTAGATATTAACCAATCTTCTAATTAACAGTAAAACCACAGTCTAGCAGCCACGTGTAAAATCTCCTTAGAACCGATTCACCACCCCTAGTGTTCTGTGTGAGGAAGCTACCGCTTTTAATCGCATTGCCCCTTACGCTAGAATAACTGTGAGTACTTTCTTGGCAAAGACGTCCACAGCTCAAGGGTTACTGCATGGTCGATCCTCAAGCAAGGTCCTTTCCATTCTGATTCAATCAATCTTTATTCCACCCACTGCCAAAATCAATTGCACTCTGCCTGGGATGCCTGGTTAAAATGTGGGGAGGAACGTCAAGCGGGGTATTCTATTCTATATCTAAATACTGAGAGGGTCCCCCCAGTCAGCATGAAGTGTATATGTAGGACCTGTCAGTCGTCTGATCAGACAGTTTGACTGATAATTTTGTACAGCATAAACACAAATAAGGCCATTACTAACAGTAAAATAAAAATACATAAATGTTCATCTAAAATATTCTGAACATAGTTAAACAGTAGTAATGTAGTAATGATTTCTAGTGTGTTATAAATCCAAATGAGTACTTTTAAACTCAGTGATTGTTTTTAATTTTGAGTCAACACAGAAAACAAAGTTTACAAAAAGAAAATGGTATGCAACGAATTGCACATCCCATAAACCCATATTTTATTCACAACAGAGCATAAAAACATATCAGATGTTTAAACTGAGAAAATGTACAGTTAAAAAAAATAAGTTCATTCTGAATTTGATGGCAGCAACATACCTCATAATAGAGCTTTGGTTACTATTGTGTGACATCCTCTTCTCTTTTAGCAGCAGTCTAAAAGCCTCAACTCAGTTGTGGTCCTTTTCTGTAACAGTACCAACTAATGTGCATGGGGTTGCTAGCAATGCAACCAAAAGGTATCTGATACCAGTACCAGGTACTAAATACTACCACCTAATGGAAAACCCTAAAAACCGAGTTGAGTTGAGGCAAGCTACTAGTGGAAAAGGGCACTGAGGAGACGAGTTGCTGGACTTTTGGGAGAGAAACACTGTCTCCTTATTGGGTGGGTGTCTTTTGTCCAGCCTTCCTGCCCTCACCCCCAATGGCTGGTGGCAGATGATAGCCCCTCCTTGATTCTGGTTCTGTCAATTTTCTTCCTGTTAAAAGGGAGTTTTTGGAGTGGGAGTGCTTGCTCATAGAAGGTCATCTGATTGTTGTGGGTTTTCTCTATATTACTGTATGGTCTGAATCAGATTCAAAACAAGCTAATACTTTACATGAAATTGTAAAAGGTCTCAGTTTAAACATTTGATATATTTTATGTGTTCTGTTGTGACTAAAATGTGGAGCTATGCGATTTGCGAACCATTGCATTCAGATTTCATTTACATTTTAAACGACGTCCCCACTTTTATAATATTGGTGTCGTAGTTAAGGCTGGCACAAAACAGCTGCATTTAGCCTTTACTTAGAGTCAAATATGAAATTCTAGTACTAGCTTAACCTCCTAGGACCTGGCGTCCACATATGTGGTCATCACATTTTGGGTTATTTAGACCAAAATACTCCATTTTGCTCTATAAGGGCCTGATATCCACTTACGAGGACATTATCCTGCTACTGTTCTATCACATTTTAAACGAATATCCTCATATGTCGCTCTTATTTTTCTTAAAAACAAAAATAAGGTAAAAAAAAATCTGGTAATTCTTTGTTTTTACATTCATCGGGCCCCAATATGCCGAAATATCAAAGAGAAATTAAAAATGCATGCCATGGAAGAGTTCGGGTCTTAGGAGGTTAATGTTAGATTAGCCTTCACCAATTTTTTGTCAGTGGAGTAGTTCTAGCAAATTGGTTTAAAACAAAAAAAAAAAAATAGACTGTGTAAAACATTGGGGCGATCGTAGCTCAAGAGTTGGGAGTTCGTCTTGTAATCGGAAGGTTGCCGGTTCGAGCCCCGGCTTGGACAGTCTCGGTCGTTGTGTCCTTGGGCGAGACACTTCACCCATTGCCTACTGGTGGTGGTCAGAGGGCCCGGTGGTGCCAGTGTCCGGCAGCCTCGCCTCTGTCAGTGCGCCCCAGGGTGGCTGTGGCTACAATGTAGCTTCGCCATCACCAGTGCGTGAATGGGTGGATGACTGGATATGTAAAGCGCTTTGGGGTCCTTAGGGACTAGTAAAGTGCTATATAAATACAGGCCATTTACCATTTACCATTTCTTGGGCGAAAATGAAGCCAATGCAAAAGTGCCTAAAGATATGCCTTGTATCTGAAAGCCCCATAATGGCAATAGCTGTGGTAGCCAAAAGACATCTAGTCCTATAGAAGTGTATAAGAAACAGCTTTTTTGAATTTACCTCTTGCAACCCAATAGAGGATATGTTATCAGCATAAGAAACTGTTTTCATTTTTGGCTTAGCGGGAACTAACTAAATGTCATGTAGATGTGTTTTCTCACATATTTTGGGTTAGAGTTGATCGTAAACCTTTCATGTCTATTTGCAAGTTTCCCCGCTTTTGGAGAACTATGACCATTTGACCAGTTGACTGTCCCCAAATTGGAAAGAGTAGACTTTAATGTGATACTTTCATTCAGTATACAGTTGAGTTGCGTTCTGTATTAACATGAATTGCATTTAAACCAACTTAGCTATATTTAAGGCATTTCATCCTTAATTGTTATACAGATTAATACAAAGTCTCTGCACTTTCGGTAGTTTGCAGGTATAGTTCTAGCCAGCTTATTTCTTCAAGTGCTTCTTTTAGTAATCTTGTAGTACCAACTTCCCCCAATCCACTGCCACCTACAGGCCCCACGCAGCTGAAAAAACATGAGGCCTACCTAATGAATTCTTTAAGAGTGTGTTCGTGCTTCGACTCCCTGGGTTGTGAGATAAACATGCAACAGCAGCAGACCCTAAACCCCAGGCTGCAGACACTAGACCAGATCTGCATCTACAGAGAAGAGGCTGAATAGTGTTTCTAACCAGCTGCACTGGTAGGTAAAATATAACCTTCATAATGTGCAACTAAAAAACACTAATCAAGTGAATAGCACTGTCATTTGCTGTGCTGTTATTTTTACTTCTTTTTTTTCCTCCATAGAAAATGGATCACTCAGAGAGAAAACATATTGATTTTTATCTCATATCAGTCATCTGGAAATTTTTTAATGCAAGAACGAGTATGAGCACACAAGAATTCAAGTGCAAACAGCTAATTCACTGTTACTGCTACTCACTGAACAGCGTAAACATGGGAAAAGGTGCACTACATAATGATTTGTCCAATAAGCTGCTAAATAGAATAACAATCTGCAAAGATGTTAACAACAAAGATGTGAACTCGAGCAAGACAATCAATTTTTTAAGGTAGCAACACATTTCCACATTTTATAAAAAGGATTTATTCAAATTGCTAATCTGAAAACATTAACGACACCAACTCTCTGCCATCTATAATCCAGTTTTGAGATCCCTTCCCAGACGCCTTAACGCCCACTCACATCCTGGGCCATCTGACCTCAGGAATTCGCATGATAAGGTGGGGCCAGGTTTCACAATGAACACACCCGAACTCTGGCTGATTGGGACCCACACCCAGTTTCACACCTTGGCTCAGGCAATTAGAGGATCATCAGGGGGTCCTTTTGTCCCTCTGTGGGGGGTTACTCCCACTAGGTTTATATCTGGGACTCTCCACCATTTGACCTTAGAACTGAAGAAGCTTCTCGGATGAGAGGTGAAACGTCTTCAAGCAACTTAAAGAAGTCCAGACGCTTTTCTTTGCAAGCTCCTTTGACTAACCTCCCAAGGAACAAATAGTCAAAGGTTCAAACATTCAAGACCAATTCTACTTGTGAATTTATGCTTTTTCACATAATCTCTGTTCAAATTACTCTTTAGCTTAAAGCCGGAATCCTTGGCAAAAACTGGATGAAGACAATTAATAACAGTAAAATATTAATACTTATAAAAAATAAATCTGACCACTGTTAAATATTTATCCAAATTTCCATCATCTCCTTGAATCGTTTATTTGTATTTACATTAGGTATTTAACAAGTGTACTACCACAGTTTAAAAGGCACAGAGATTAATTAAAAAGCTGATACATTACAATAGCTAGCAACAACTTTTTAATGTTCTAGGACAGAAATTCCAGTAAGATTTTCAGTAGAGTGGAGAAATTAGTGTCATAAGCAACATTTATTACTGTAAGACTCAATGAGCACATCAATGGTACACAATTCACAGATTATTTCCCAGAAAACTGACAAATTTGACCTTAAGCATAATTTGGGTGAAGAACCCTTAGGCATCACCATCTGCAAGTTTCACTAAAATCTGACCAATACTGTAGTTTGAATTGTGGATGTACGAATGGATGGACACATTGGCATGAGTCCTTCAGTCAGATGGGTCAGCGGAGACACCAACACGTGAAAGCAAAGCTCAAGTAGTTCAACGCCCGAGTACAGGATCAGACCCACAATTGCTGAGTAGGGGACAGGAGAGACTAGAGTGTCAATTTAATTGGTGATGTAACAAGCATATGTGCTAACCACCATCCTATGGAACTACTGTAGGAAATGTTATTTCCTATCACTAAACCAAAAGCCAATCAAAATGTCTAGAGTGAATTAAGATAGTGTTCAAAATGTCCATTTTGAGCATTCTTTTCCATCTGCTAAAGTTGATAAAACTGACTAGAGACTGAAAATCTTTTTTTGAAACAAGATAATAACTGCCCCTGTATTTAGCTGCTTTGCAGCAACCATCCCATAGTGGAAAGGAGGGCAGACACAAGAGGCTATTGGCCCATATCCAACATAAATAGGGCCTTAGCACAGAGGTCTCTGCCAAAACACTGGTTCTTTGTGAAGCCAGAAAAAAGGGGGGATAGGAAGGGAGGAGGAGAGGAGACTTGATTAGGAAACCTTAATAAGACTATCCTGTCACATTGCATGGGTGTTTGGGCTGTGGTCCAAAGCATTACTGACACTACACTAAAGTAGCAAGAAAAGGTGAGGATCATGCAGTTGCTCCAATAAAAGAGTTCCTAAAACTCTATTCCTTACTTAAACTGTATATGAATAACACTATTATTCTGTAGGATAAACTGCAGGTGAGACAGTGCTTTACTGTAAAAAACTGCCATGAATAAAATCGGCAGCGTAACTAGAAAGGCTGAAAGGAACATTTTTGTTATAGCCGGTGTGCTAGTTCCCCCCACAAAAGCCAGCACGACAGAGTGGATTTTGATGAATACACAAAAGCTTCTTTATAAAATAATTTTTAAGTCATGTCACAGAAGATGACTTAGTATGAACTAGAACAGGGGTGGGCAATCTCAGTCCACGAGGGCCGGTGTCCCTGCAGGTTTTAGATGTGTCCTCAAACCAACACAGCTGATTTAAATGGCTAAATTAGCTCCTCAACATGTCTTGAAGTTCTCCAGAGGCCTGGTAACGAACTAATCATGTGATTCAGGTGTGTCGACCCAAGGTGAGATCTAAAACCTGCAGGGACACCGGCCCTCGTGGACTGAGATTGCCCACCCCTGAACTAGAACAAACCAATAAGAAGAGTACAACATGGAAAATGGAATGTCAACCATGTAAAATAAAATCAGGGTGCCACACGCTCAAACAATTACACAACTATTTAAAGTGTGTGCATTAAGACGGCTAATTTGGTCATTCTGATTTTCCTTTTCCTGAAACTAAAAGCAGAATGCTGAGGTCCACTGCTTAGATAAAATGCATGAGGTGAGTGAGCAGACCAGCGCAGGTTCACTGACAGCTGGGAATGATGAAGGCTAGGGTGTTGCCCCATAACGGCGAACCCTGAGACGCCATGGTTTAAAAATTTTTTCTCTTCCTTACAAGTTAAAAAGAAATGAAAGGCAAATATGTAACACATTTTAGCATAACTGGTACTAATTCATAAAAGAGCCATTGTTCAAAGTTTCACCGCTGCTACTTTGTATTATGACTATGTTGAGTAACAGATTGTTTTGGCTGGGAAAGGAAGTTCACTCTTAAAGCAAGCTGTGAGATACTAGATAAACAAAGTTAAATGGAAAGGGATGAAAAGCGCGTAACTCAGACCATGGTAATTGCTCATTTGTAACCCAAAGCCTGGCTCCCCTGGTGGGTGCAATGAAGAGAGTGATGGGGTGTGCAAGTTGAACCCCAGTGTGATTGGGTGCTCTGAGCCAGTACACCCTCAGTTGGCTTGCAGTATGGCTTGCTGATTTGAATAGTGACCTTGAGGAGGAGACAGCGCACTCTTTCGTTCCTAGAGTCCTTGTTAAACCATCTTTCCCTCCCACTGTCTAGGGAATCAGAGTCTTGCCAAACCACGGTCAACACAAGAGATTCAGAGGAATTACACACTGCCCAAACCAGAGCTGTTTTAATGAAAGAGACTTGTGTCCTTGCTCCTATTCCATCTTTATGCCTCCATCCCAGGTTATCCTGATCCAGCACTGTGTTTAACATCACAGAGCAGGTTATAACAATCAATAGCACATGCTTTTTTCAGATACTGAGGATGGACTTAAGGCAGTTGCCTAAGGTCCTAGATTCCTCTTAGGAAAACAAAGTCCAGCTTAAAACTTGGGAAGGCACAGAGCTTCAAAGTCTACATCATGTGTGGTGGAAAAGATTAGGAGAGTTTTAGAAGTTCAAAACCCAAAAAAGGATAGAAGTAAAGGCTATATACATTTTCCATTTCATTTTCTGCAAGTTCTTGAGTTCTTAGAAATTCTCAATCTTTCTGACTATTCAGACTGAAAATGTTACTTTTGAGTCTTTTAGCCTCAACTGGATAAATCCTTGTTCTGAGCCAGCATTTCTTAATTATTGACAATTACAAAATGCAGGCCTCCAAGGCACAAGGGAAACAGTGCATAAGTGAGGAAGAAAAGCAGCCTTCCGCCATAAGTCAGTAATGACGAGTACAGATAACTTATTCATGGAACAACCAGAAACACTGGAAAATATGGTCCCATAATGACAAAATAATCACAGGATGACAAAATAATAATAGGAATGAGAAATCACCCAGGACAGGCCCTAAAACCCCTACATTTACCCCATCATATCTTTTAACATGTACACAGTGCTATAAGCACAAGGGGCAATTTCCACTGCTCTGGAGCGCTGTCTGGGTTTACATGAGGATTAAGGCTTGGCTGTCGCATCAGAATCCAATGTGAGGCCTTCTATAACCAAAGTAATTAACAGCTCACTTTTAAGGCAAGCTTTTTTCATTTAGTGTCATATGGAGTTGCTTCTTCCCAGGAGTGAAGACCTTAACAAATGACTTTAATAGGCAGACCTTCATAATGTAAAACCATAGTCTTGTGGGATAGCTCACAGCTTTGACCACAGAGCAAATATGAGTAATTTGTATACACGTCTGCTGGGAGCCATAACAACCGCAATGGAATTACTTTATGTAATTACTAGGGCAAATATCTTGGTAAAACACATGCAAGTCTATGTCATGCTAGCCTTAAAACGGACAGAACTATAGAGAAAAAGAGAGTCGGAGATTATGTGATCTATTCTTATGGTAGTTAGAGTACTCTGCTGTGAGGCTATAAAGCAATCACATAGGCTCTTCATATGCACCCAGCAAATTTACTCGCATGGAAAATTAAGCAGAGACGGCATTCTGTCCCCCTAAAGACTTTAAGATATATAGCTGCTTTTGTAATTATCATGGGTCAGGTCCTAAATTGAGATATGTTCATATGCCAGTGATTTTAGCGTAAATCTTCCTCTCTGTGTGGTGATTCTTTCAACAACCAACTTGCACATGCGCCTGGCTTTTCATTTTACACACAGTGTTATCTGTCTGTGTGCATTTATGTGCACGCATATATGTGTATGTGAGTGTGCATGCAGTGGGTGATATATGAGTTGCGATAGGATTGAGAGAGCTCTGTCGACAGCTGCTGGCTGCCATTCACACCTGAGAGGACCCATGTCCTGATGAGAATTAATGTACTCTGACATCCTTTGGGACTTTGGCAGCCCCCAGAGGGCCTAATGAAGAAATACAACCTTGCCAAGAGAGAGGGGGCATATCAAAAAGCTCCCTCAGGCCCCAAGAGAGGGCATATAGAGAGGGCATGGACAGACGGAGGAGACATAGAGCAAGGATATTTGGAGTGAGAATAGAAGATAAATTACTCTTGAGCTTATATACTTATTTATCCCTCTTTTTTTTTTTTACTCAGATGCAGGATAACATGCAGATATTTAACATTATGCTGAGCTATTTACTGCATTAAAGAATGAACATATGTTGGAAAACTCTAACCCCATTAAAAACCCAATAATCAATGATTTTAGTTTTTGTTTTGTTTTTTGAAATACTGACGAGATTTAGACATACTAAGGCAATGATCTGCAGGTTACATGTTTTGACCTTCTAGCAAGCCAGTATGTGAAAGGGTCTTGACCTCTTGGGATCATGTGTGTTGCAGAAAAAGGTCACGTTTGCCTCATTAAAAAAAAAAAAAAAAAAAAAGACCTGCCTTTGGGATTAAAGTACTGGTCATTATTGCCAAATATATTTGGGTCCCTAATAAACTATCATCCAATTAAAATACTCTCTTTAAATTCAGAGTAATGTGTACATGTCTAAAGGGACAGATGGTAAAGCATAATGGTATATTTCCCACACAAGCCAGCCCAGCTGTCCATAGACCACAAAGTCTAAGCAAGATGTTTAAAAAAGTATTCCAGTTCTTCAACCTCAGCCCTTACCCTTTCTAAATCCCTCATTTGCTCATCACTTTTCTTCTACCACATCCTTCCCTCAATCAGTCTCCCTGAAACAAAAAGTAGCACATTAGATTTCCACTGCACTGCCACCCTTGGAACATGGGGTGACTTTCAGCAGCAAGACAGAGTGTTTTTAATTGTAGAGGAGAATTAGAAACTCTGAAATAAGGACTCAATATGAAAGTCCGACTTCTAAGAAGAGAAATGAAAGCACAGTAAATCGAGGTGTTCACAATATCTGAAAGCAAACCTCACTGGAATACACCTCTATATACATACTGGTATCTTGGATTAGTTGACACAGGTGAGGTACTCTTAGAAATCTGGAAAAAAGGCCCAAGAAAGTACTCCGAAATTCCTTTCAGGAGGTCCACCAGTTTTTGGATGATGTTGACTAGCCATCCACAAACCACCAGGAAACAGTGGTAAGAACCGACCTAGACAGAATTCCATGCGTGTGACCATGTGACGTCAGCACAACCAACATCTATCATTAGCACATCCACAAGCTCTGTCCACACAGCCTTATGTTCATTCAAGCAACGCGGGAGAATTCCCTGTGATGAAGCCAGTGAAGCCAGCTGAGGCTGTCAAAGTGACCACAGTCCATCTTTTCACTGTGGCACAACAGCTACGTTGAAGTTCATCAAAACTGCTTTTTAACAGCTGTTCAGCAGTCACTCCGCAACACTCGTTGCCAGGTTTTCCCTGTCTGAATTCGACTCTGCCACTAATCCCTGAAAATTACAGTGTAACTGCATCCATGGAAAATCATTTTGGCCACTCGGGTCATCCTGTTCACTCAAAATGAAAAAGCCTTGAAATACATCTATTTTTAATGAACCAATGGAAGAATGTATTATATTTCCACACCAGGGTTCATTTCTCTACTTCCAATAATTATGTTCAAATAAAGCATCTTCTTCAAAAGGGACACTTTTTCTGATTCGTTTTAAAGTACAGTGTTCCACAGTGACCCTTTCAAATACCTCAACACTTTTTGAATCACAGGACTTTTAAAACAACCTTTAAAAACATGTTTGCTTCTCTACTCAAAGTACATCAGTTTCATTTGTGTTTCTAGGTGTGCAGCAAAACCCCGACAAGGAAAAGGAGGTGATTTCTTCTTAAGCTCCAATGTTTGGATAGAAATTGCTGTTTCATACTCCATTAAAATTTCCTCCACATTTCTGTCAAAACAGTCACTTCAAAGTTGCTGTCAAACACATATGCAGATGAGAAACACTCTTATCCAGTCATCCTGTGGGCAAACATCGCTTCCAGCTGAGCAAACAGGCCCAGACAGAACACGGTATACACTGAAAAAAATGCAATAGGGTGGTTGTTGAATTTGCATAGAATTACTTCATATATCCAGCATGACTAATTTAAATTTCACATCTAAACATATTTTTGTCTTTTAATTTTCACATATTCTTTAAGAATATTCATTCTTTTAGAACAAATCATGTTGAAAAGAAACAAGTTAGTCGT
>NW_005187567.1:1086926-1111190 GCF_000239375.1 Pundamilia nyererei
AAGTGGTTTCTATAAATATTTGACCGGAATGAAAAACATAACAACAACATAAAAAAGTCATGTTCGTGTTACCAGAAAAATGTGTGCAGGTATAACATAAAAAACTAAGGTTAAACAAACATAACTTAATTTCGTGCAACCGCTTACAATGATTTTTTTATGTTTATCCCACTGATTATTTTTTTCAGTGTACATTAAAGAAGCCTCTGGTTTTCTTTCTACATACTAGACAAACACTATATAGCACTAATTCATATACTGTGCCATTTTCATTTTGGAGCCTTCAGCCTTATTCTTACCATACTTTTTCAACAATCATAAGAAAAATTTCCAGTCTTTTCTTAAGTCCTCTGTACCAAATGACTCTGTTAATATCACCTCTGGAAATTAACCTCTAAAATCAACTATAGACTAATAAATATGAACTATTTTATACCAATGGTGAGGTTTTCTTTATTTAAAGGCAACAGAATTTTCAGACACTACTTCGTATTTTAATAAATGCCATATTTTGAATTGAGTTGGGTTAGAACATTTTAAACCGTGGTTTAAAACCTAATTGTATGTTTAAGATTAAATGTATGCTTAAGGTTATCATGTCATGTTTTTAGTGGATGCATTCCAAGAATTATATAGTGCAGTCAAACATGGTATCTACTTACTTTAATATGCATAAAGCCCAAATTTCTAGTTTCCACCGGACATGTTCATTAGAGGTTACCCTACTGTAGCCACATGCAAAGTTCAGGCCAAAAGTTTTATATTATATGCCATTACAAAAAAAAAGAATCAGCTTGTTAGAGCTCTGAGAAACTTGTATGTTTCTTTTATTATTCTGGATGTATAAGAGAAAAAAAATTTTAGCAGCAGGGGATTTTTTTTTCATTGCAAC
Source organism: Pundamilia nyererei (assembly GCF_000239375.1). Lineage (NCBI taxonomy): Eukaryota > Metazoa > Chordata > Actinopteri > Cichliformes > Cichlidae > Pundamilia > Pundamilia nyererei. Next base: position 1,087,819 of record NW_005187567.1, read on the forward strand.
TCCATGAGTGGCCACTGGGACACATTTGCAACAAGACTAAGTGATTGCAGTGTAACCAACACTTTTAATGTATCCATGCTATTTCAGATGGTACTTTATCACAGTCTTAACATTTACATTGCTTATCTACTGTTTGTGTTTTTTGCCGTTGTTTTTTTCCCCTCCATCTTTTGTTTTCCAGCTTAATTGCAGCTTATTGTGATTTATGCACCAGTCTTTGCATGGATTTGGAAACTGGGGAAATTAATAAAGGAGTTTTCGCTCCCTCCTTCTCTCTCTCTCATTAAAAGTGAGAGACAACAAATCTTAATCAAGGTTTGCTCTTAATTGATTTAAGTGCAGGTTTACGGGATCCTCTAGACACCAGTTTATTGCATTTATTTTGCAGCTGTGGGTCAGATGAACTCTGACCCTGGATCTTTGCATGATAATAGTGAAACCAGACCTTTGGCCTCTCGCGATATAAAAGTTCTCAAATTGGTCACAATGGCCATGTATACTATTCGCTGTAGCCATAATTGCTGAAATATTTTAAGCCTCTCTTGTAAATTGAAAAAGAGGGAGAGTATGACAGGGTTTTTCTTTAAAAAAAAAATAGCATTAAACATGCTAAACGATCTATGGTATATTTTTAATGATGTCCCCTCTTTAAGAAGTTTACAATGCAGTTTAATCTTACAAGTATGATCTGAAAGAACATGCCATGTTTCTGAGGTCAGAAAATCTTGAGTGATTCTCATAATACCCATTATTCCGTATTAAAATGAATACTACACATTAAGTATCTGTATTATGATTGCCACTGATGACATTCATAATCCAGTTAGAGTAGAGATAAGCAGAGAGAAGCAAGACTAAGTTTGACTATGAAGACGTATTGAATAAGATTCTGTGGAATGGTGCTTGCAATCGTGAAAGTGGGTCTTGGAGAATTATGGCTTTAGCTAGCCTGTAGTTTATGTGCACTCTGGGTAAAATGCAGAGCACTTTGAGAACATTTATCATAAAACACAGGGAAGGGACCGGGATGTAAAATGGCTGCTGTGCTCGGCCTTAGTATCTGCAATCTGATATAAACTCCCCAGATAAATAATGTATGACTCCACTGTTGATAAAATGTCAGAGTGCCTTTTATTTCTTGTTCTGACAATTATAATGCTTTGTAAGGCCTTTCTTTTTTTTGTTTTTCCAACTGTGGACACTATTTCTCTTTTATTATCCATAGAGCCAGACAATGTGATTCTATATGGCCTTGTTTTAGCTTTACTATACCTAAGAACTTTACCATCAAGTAACCTGTGTAATCTACAAAGAAATATAACAAGGGAGATAGGAAGGCCTATCATGTAGCTCATATATAGTCCATTTATTAACTTACACACTTAAAAAAGTATCAAATAGCTAACATTTCTAATTCTCTCTTTGTTAAAACTATGACAAATTGTACCTATAAAAACTATTTTCCTATATGGGGGAAAAACTGCGTTGGACAAACTGATAATTTGTTCAAAGTGCTTTGGTTGAGAAACTCCCTGATGTAAAGATTCCATCCACACAGACTTTGCACACAGACAAAGTGATCTTTTTCAGTCAACTCAACTTTTCAATTAATCAACTAATTGTCTAAATGCAAAATGAAACTGTTACTTCTTCACACTTTTACTTTTGCTTGTGTAGTTTCCCAAAGACATAAATAAAACCTACATCTACTCTCTCCAAAGGACACAGGCAGTGGGGACTCCATGCACATTGGCAGCATTTAGCAAGTGACAAATGGAGTTTCCCAGGCTGAACCAGCCCAGAAGGCTCACTCAGATGGGTTGATGAATGTAGAAGTGAGGCCCAACAGGCAGGTTTATTTCTATTACATCTGTCACTGCACCTTTGCAATGTCTCCGCACCAAACCCAAATGCACAGTGTATACTCCACCAAGAGGAGGGAGTAATCCTGAATTACAATGAAGGATGTTTTACTGTTTTTGTTTTGTACACAATTGGGAAACATTATGCTTTTGAAAATAACGGTATGTATTGAGAAGATTTAACAGTATGCCTTGTATCAAAATGTTGCAATGCATTTACACTCACCACTTCATTAGTTACATCCTGTGAGCACTGGATTGAACCTCTGTTGCATCCAGAACTGCCTTAATTCTTTGTGGCACAGACTCAACAAAGAGCTGGAAACATTCCTCAGAAATTTTGGCATATATTCTCATAATAGCTTCACATGGTTACTGCAGATTTGTCAGCGACAGATCCTTGATGGGAATCTCCTTTTCCACCATATTCCAAAAGTCCTCCATTGGACTGAGATCTGGTGACTGTGGATGCCATTTGAGTACAGTGAACTCATTGCCACGTTCAAGAAACCAGTTGGAAATTAGCTTAGATTTGTTACATGGCACATTAATCCTAAATGATGTTAAGCTGGTACAAAGGGGCCCAAAGTTCGCCAAGAAAATATCCCCACACTATTATACCACTACCAGCCTTATTCGAAGACTCCAGGCTAGATGGATTCATGCGTTCTTATTGTTTATGCCAAATTCTGACCTTACCTTTCAAATCTCACAGCAGAAATCAAGACTCATCACACCAAACAACATTTTTCCAATCTCCTATTGTCTAATTTTGTTGAACTTGAGTAAACTGTAGCCTCAGTTTCCTGTTCTTAACTGGTATGAGTGGAACCCAGTGTCTTCTGTTGCTGTAGCCCATCTCCTTCAAGGTTTGGGTGTTGTGAAATTCTGGTTTCAATGAGTGGCTGTTTGAGTTACTGGATGAACCCGGAAGTTGTCACCAAGTGCTTACGCTATTGGAATTGTTGAATATGCATGGAGATGGCTTAAATTGTGATTTGGTATAATATAAATAAAAATAAAGTGAATCAAGCGAGTCATAAAAGAACTAAATAATCAAAACAATACTATGAAGGGCAAACCTTTAAGAAATGGCAAAACATCAACCATTATATCACAGCCTTTCTCTCTAGTTGAAAGAAAGAAAGAAAAACATGTGAATGCAGGGGAAACACTTTATTTGGCTGTACACAGCATACTTTATCTATCTGACAGAGGATGTGAAATCACAGAAAAGGAAAGTGGAGAAAAGGGAGAAATATTCTTTTTAAGAAAATGATTCATGAGCTTCTGGCTGTGCAATTCATGAGTCAACAATGTACCGTGGGTGTCTTTGGGGGTGTGTTCAGGGAGGGTGTGTATCAATAGGTAATAAATCTCCACACATTCCCAGGATGAGGACAGCCTCACAGGTGTGTCTTACTGTAAACACAGCAGCTTCAGCAGCACACACAGGTCATGAAGATATTGTGAGTCTACAGACCACAGTTCAGCTTAGAGATGAGAAAATTAGACATCCAGCTTTTAAAACGAACAAAAACAAAATCAGGCTGTACTCTAGATATTGTACTAATAGTATAGCGAACTGGAGAAAAAAATGAAATGAAAAACAAAATAAACAAACAAAAATCAGCCACTAACAAAAGAATCAGAAGCTCTTTCTCTTTTCAACAACGATATCACACTCTTTTGAGCCATTTCCTCCTGTTTGATGTTGAAGAAAGCACAGATTGTCCCAGAAAAGCAACCCTAAATTAGATTATTAATAATTTGAATTTCTCTGCCTGTGACATCTTAAACTCATCTTTCTATTATGTCATTTCTGTTTCATTCCAGCCAGAGGAGGTTTCACTCTCCAGTTCACTTGGAGTTCAAATGGAGCATCAGGGATTGTTCACCCTGTCTGTGTCTGTGAGATGTCTTGTAAGTAGCAGCCAGGGAGGAATCCTTTCAATTAGAGTGATTTATGAGAGAACTTATTGAGCTTATTACGCATGGTCTTAGACTGGGAATTTTCTGCACTGTACAGAGGGTCATTTGCGTGTTGATTAGATGAAGAATTGGAAGCATTGGAATAGTATCAAATCTCATCCTGACTGTCATCAATCAACAATAACTTGCACTCCATTAGTCTTAATGAAGTCCATCCACCTAACAATTTCCTCCCCGTTTTCCGTTGCATGACTCTAACAAAACTGATGAAAAATATTTTCAGAAACAGTGGTTTTAGGTTTTGTTGCTCTGCAAAAGGTAGAAATTAAAAAGCTCTCTCCGCTTCCTTTAGATCTGCAAATAATGAATATTTTTGCAATTTCATAGACAACCTGCTTTCTCCCAGGATAGTCTAATGGTGGCACTAATAATGTTATCTTAAAATGTATCTGCGCTGCAAAGTAAGCTTTAAAATTTCAAATAATTATGTAGGCCTCATTATGCAACTCAGCAAAGATCTTTAACCGTAATGCTCGAACTTTGTAAAGATAAAAAAAAAAAAAATCTTCAACTGTTCAGCACAGTTAAAGGGGTATAAACAAATGTTATTTTTCACCTGTTTAGCACAAAGTGAAACTGGAGAAAGGTTTTAATGACAACTGCGTAATTTTGAAATTCAGCAGAAAGGCGCTGTTAACAGCACGAGTTGCACTATCATGAAGGTTTCACTGAAAATTGGCATAGATGTCTGTCGATTTGAAGCTTGAGAAAACGCGGCACACGAATATGTCTTTTTGCACCAAAGCAGTAGGTTACTGTGCAGGCTGCAGCGGTGTGTTGGACTCCACTTTTGCAACATACTGTTATGAGGTGTACTACGGGATAAGGTTTAAAAATTGATGGATTTATGTGTGGCCAAAGGCCCACATAAAAACAACAATGGTGGGATCCCTAGTGGTGTGTAGACTAGAGATGTACATTGATGAGAAACACCAATGGCTTACACTCATCTGCATTTAATAGAATTTGTTAAGCAGGCATGCAATGCCATTGGAGATAAAATAAATTCCATCTGACATCGTTCATTGAGATTGTTGTTTAGCGATACAGAGTCTATGCTCTTGTTCTTTCACAACAGAAACATTGGTTCATTTCTTGTCTACATGGATGAGCTGCCCAATTTTACGCCAGCCTTTGAAGGTAATTTTACATAGGCCTCTCTGATTTCAACTTGGTATGCATTATTTACAGAGAAAAGGGGGCAGGGTGGGTCTATCAAAATATTACTGCCCCAGGTAATTATCCAGAAGTCTTAGTCCAGCCCCATTGATGAAATGTGCTCATGTTTATGCACATGAAGGGGATTACACGTTCGAACAGTCGGACCTCTATTTCGCTTCCTCACTGTGTAATTATAAACGGATTAGACTGCATTCAAAATGCAAAGGCACTTCTTATTTTACACTATATCCTCTTCTGCATAATATTGCCCATATGTATGTATGTGCTAGTCTTATCTCTTAGTATTTCATTTGGCAAAAAAAAAATTAAAAGGTGAGGTGAAGAAAAAAAAAATGAAATGGTGACACAATACTTTCTGTTTCAAATCCATAAAGCTTCACCATATTAAAGTCATAATAGGCTAGAGAAAAGAAGTGAATTAATTAGCCTGGCAAAGAGACAGGATTCTTGTATTGACCCTCAGTGGTTTTCAGTGGTCCCCACTGCCTCTTTGCCAGGCACACCATCAGCAGTGCCACTAATTAAGATATGCCATGCTAAATGTTCAAATTCTGTCCTACGTTCAAGCAAAAAACCCATTAAAATTTTATTTTGCCCGTTTCATTTAACATAGGATAGAGTTATGTGCGTGGAGTAAATTGTAGCTAAAGTAATCCTTTTTATTAAATAAAAACATGCATATAACATAATTATTTGTGTTATGTTTTTGTTTAAATCCACACAGAATTCAAAGGTGAAACTATAGTTTTGATGACAGGTAAGTAAAGTAAGATACGATAAGTAAAAAGAATTCAAACGATTTTCAAAGACAGAAAAACTTGTGTACAGGTAACATTATACACACTGTATTTGTATATAGAAAGTGTGTTAAATTCATGTACTTTTCTGTGTGTAAATAAATGTTTATAAATGTCTTTATAAAGCAATTTTGTTAGTAATATTACACGATAAAAAAAGGAAAAGTCAAACAAAAAGTGGAAACAGAAGTTTTGTTAGTACACATCAGGTTCCGTGGTTGTTTCCTTTAATCAGATAGATGTCCCACTGCACAATTCTGTAATGCTTGCAGACGTGCAATATTACAGCTAAGGGAGCCTTCAGGCACATTAGTGAAGTAGAGGTTTAGAGCGCAAGCCCCAGTCATTCCTACAATAAGGAAGAATCACACCAGAGACAGAAACAATAACTGTACCTCCTCAGCAATGGTGCCCTCATGCACCAAATGCTGAAAAATGACAGGAGGTGACGTTCCCTGCTGCATTACTTTTGAGTTACTGAGGTGATTTGCAATTCAAAGAGTCTGAGGAGTGCTGACCACCACACTAACTCCTCCACAGCCCCACTGAGGCAAATAAGACCTGGGGCAATTTGCAGCTTCTTTTGCTAGGAAACACACTTTTAGGCCAAGTCATGTAAAATAAAAATATGATAAATACCAAAACTAATGAGGCCAAATTTTGTTTTCTGAACTAAAAATAGAGGCGGTGTTAGGAGTTAACTTTGTGTCAAGGCTACCTTTTCTTGGAGCAACAGTGATGGCCTTGACAGTGTTGCAAAGTAGCTTACATGTTCCCCTTGTAAATTAATGTTTTGCATATCTGCTTAACTTGTGAAATCACCAGTAAAGTGTTACTTATGAAAATTGTATACAATGTTTAAATTTGCATTTGTTTGAAAAAAAAAAAAGTGGAATTCTAAAAAGTAAACTTTTGATTAACCATTTGACTTTTTTTTATATATTTATTTTTTGGAAGGAGTAAAAACTTATTTGAGGATTTTAGCTATGACTGCCACAACCTCAAACATTTTTACCTGAACTATTAATCATGGTATGTGACTTTTGTGGAACCATATGGAGGAGCAGCATGTGAAGAATACCAAACTTGCTGATCCTCTGTAACAGGGCCCAATTAATCCTACCGGCTGCATCAACCACATCAGGTCTGTAGTGTGCAGTGCTCTAGCTCAAGAGAAATACGAGTACTGTATTTCTTCCAGCAGCCTGTCCAGTCAGAAACAGGAAAACTCAAAGCACTTGTGATTAATGATGGAGAGTTAAACTACTACAGATGATTTAGGATGGCTTGAGAAAGGGAGGTAGGGTGGCAGTGAATATTTTCCTGACATCGAAAGGCTCTTTGCGTTCTATTTTTTGAGTGCGTGTGTCCGGTACATTGGGGAAACCAAAGGAGGCAGAGCAAAGTTAGACATTAGTATTTCAAAAACACACTAACATCAAAGCTGGTGTATTGATAAATGTGTAAACTGCTTTTTCTACATATAAAAGTTGTTGAATATGTTTCTCTTTAAGTCCGATGTGACCTAAAGGGAAAGTTAAGATTATAAAGCTATAGAAAGTTAGCTGAAACAGTTGATATCGTTTCCAGGCAGAACACAAAAGTGAGTGTGTATAAAAGTACAGATGCAACTACCTGTACAGTCAATTGATTAATAGACTGATTGACCTTTGCAGTGTGAGAAGGCAAAAGCCACTTTCTCAAGCAAAAGAATCAATTGGGGCTACAATAAAAATCTATGACCACTAATCAGATATTGGTGGGCTCAAGGAAAAGAACCATTTTATAAATCACGTGTTCGTTAAGAAAACAATTATGCTCATTGCATAAAATGCTTTTGCAAGTGGTATTGTGTCTCGGCTATTGTTAATTTCTTATTTTCTCCGAGCTTCCATCCTTTTTATGTAAATGCCAAGAGCCTGGGACAGCATCTCTTTGCTTTATGTCATATGATATAACTTGAGCAGACCCATATGGAAAAGATAAACATAAATCTTATAAAGTTTGCATCTGTCTTGTGTGAAACTTGTATGAAATGCATACAAGAGTGAAAACAGATACAAGATCCCTTCAAAAATTATATAAATGAAACTTGTATGTTTTGAATACTTACTAAAACAGTATATGAAAGTAATGAGAAAGTGGCAACTTTCATGAGTAAATCATGAAATCTTATATGATTCACTATATGAAGTAGGCCACATCTTATGCAAGTCTTTTATACATGGCTAAATTTTATAGTTCATATTAATTATTACCACACGGGGGTTATTAGCTATTTTATGATAGTTGTATTCACAATATATTTTATTAAATCTTGAGCGTTAAGAAAAAAATGAGATCATTTAGTGCAGATGTGGGGTTAATTGTGTGCTTTTTATTTCACAAGCTATGAAAATATGTTCACATTTTTTTTCTCGACATTGTTTTTATTATATCATGGGCGGAAAACATTAAAATCTTGGTTAAATCTCGGTTTCATGGAAAAACTGTAAAACCTCAACCACAATGCCTGAGCTGATATTTTTAATTGATTAGTGAAAAAAGCCATTTTATTTATAACTATGAAACTTAAAAATATTAAGATAAAATTTTGGTGATAGTGACCATGGGGCACTAAATAAGACTTTATATTAAAACATTTAAAAAACAATTTGGCCAGTTTTTTGTGTTGAAGATTATTTCAGTTGTTGCGGGGTTTTTTGTTGATGACAAACAATGCAACACGTTGTGTTGAAATACAACTTTATTTTAGTTAGTCAAAAAATATTAGATGACAAAATTAACATTGCACCTGTGAAGCCCACAGTAGCTCCCAAGTCCCAACACCATGCTCAATGCTGCCACCAGTTTTCATGTCCTTACAGTTATCAGCTTCAACATTTTGCAAACATGGAAAGGCCTGGAGCTGAGGTGCCTGCACCTGCATCAGGGCTGAGGAGGTTTCTTCTAGAACTTTAAAAGGCTGTGGATCATCATTGCTAGAGTTGTGTCAATGGATGACGAATTATTGCCAAGTTGTTAACCAATTTTCTGAAAGGACTACATGAGAAAATAGAGTGCTGTGGAGGGCTGCACCATAAAGTTTAAAAAGAGAGCTAACTGTTACTGGAAGGAACTGGATTCAGCATTGTGGTCCATTGGCAAAATTGACTGCCCAACCTTAAGGAACAGTTGAGTTTTAATGTAATCTTCAACAGACTGGCAAACAAGGTGATTTTTTTACTTTAAAATTTATATTATTTTTATTACATTGAATCAAATTTAATCTGTCTCACTTCAGTTTCATTTCAGCACAACTGCAAACAACTGACACTTACACGCACACGCTCATTTTATTCTCACACATATACACGAAATGAATGTGTACTTGGGAAGCTACGTTCAACCGTCATTATTAAAAACGAGGCAAAACAGGATGTTTTAACTTTTAGGTTAATATGGTGTGAATTTTAACAGGATACTAATTCATCTGTTTAACTCATCTCCTCAGTAAGCAATCTTTTGAATTAGCGCTGTTTTGGCTCTTCAGCTCATATCTGCGCACTAATTATTTTAAGCTAAATCTTTCATCATCGTATATGAATGTGGCCTGTTGATCTTTCCCATCGTGCTTGAACTGAGAAAGTGTTGTTGTGTTTTTAATGTTTCGGCCACAAAGTTTTCCTTATAGGGGGTGGAAAGTGCTACCTTAACAAGTGCATGTTACCCACTTCCTTCTGCACCCAAGCAACAATGGTGTAACTTATTGTCAGTCTCACAGCGAGACAATGCACTGAGTAAACTATAGAAAAGATCACTCAACCACAAACCTAAACTGCTCCAACCTACAAAACTGTCCCAAAGGTCTAGCAGTCGACTCAAGACAACCCACTAAGTGCTTACTAATACTCTGGGTTTTTTTTAAAAGTCTTCACTATTTCCAAAGTAAGTTTGGTGGGACTAAGATTAAAAATTCATCCCACCTTCCATGTGGCCAAGGTGAAGCCATCTCTATTGTGTCCAACTCAGCTGTCTGAGCTGTCTCAGCAACTCAGCTGCCAAGTTTGCATAGATTCTCTGTCCAAAGACATACACCTGGTGAGGGTTAGCTTAACTGGTGACTCTAAATTCCCCCACAGGTGTGAATGGTAATGCAAATGGTTTCTGTCTGTCTGTCCTGGCCCTGCAACCGACTGGCAACCTGTCCAGGGTGTACCCTGCCTCTCACCCTGTGGTAACCCCCTGAAACCCGGAATTGGATTAGCGGAAGAAAATGGATGGATGAATTTGAAGTATACACACAAAATTCACCGTGTCTCAAAATGTAAAAAGTCACAATAATATTGTATCATGACTGAAGTATTGTGATAATATCGTTTATTATACTGATTATCGTATCATGTTGTTTCTGACAATTCCCACCTCTGGTATTTAACAATATCCTAGACACATTTTAAATTAAATATGCAGCTCAAATAATTTTACACAATAATAATAATAATAATTTTAGCAGTCAGGCAATGTTGTTTTGTAAACGGTCTAGCAGTTTGAGAGTAGTGTGTATAGTGGGAAAAAATAAATGTATATTTTATATATACTTACTTGTGTATTTTCCCCTTCAGGAAAAATAAATATTTTTTTAGGCTACTTGAAAATGTCTGGCAACTCAAAAGAAGAACTGTAGATAATTATCACAACATCCTCAGCATTCAGCAACTCAGCATTTCATGATAAACTAGCATATATTTTGTTTAAAGTCACTTTGATTGTGTTTGACTTGAGCAATAACTGAGTCTGCTGGACCAGAGTCTATCTGTTTGCGCCTGTAACTCAAACCAACACACTACACGCCCGATGCAGCATCTGGCTTTCACATTACATTTGAGGGTAAGTTTTGAGGAGCCTCTGAAATGTGTTGGAATTCAATTAAAACGTACACTCTCCGTAGGAAAACTGGACATTTTCCAAAAGTGCATTTCACACACCATAAACACTACAGAAATCTTTAAACATATAACCTAAAAGGGCACTGCCAAGCCTTTTAGATTTGTTGGGGAGTATGTATTTAAAAATTTCCCAAAAATAACAAGCTGTTTTGCATTTGAAAGAGAGACCAAGGCAGTAAAATCCTTAGAATTTATCGTTCTTGAACACAAAGATTTTTTTCCATCCTTTCTTTTTCAAACGTTTTAATATTTCACTCTACTTCAGAATAGCTGGAGTCACAACCAAAGTATCAGTGTAGTATATTAGATAACACAACTATAAATACCAAATGAGTATTAACATCCACAGTTTAAAACACACACACACAGATATACATCACACCACAACATCACCACATCCACCAAAATCCTTGTATTGATGGCAATCACATTTAGTACCCACGAGTAACGCACCAACCCACACCCCCGATTGTCGATCATGATTATTCAGCACAGGTTTACATACCATGTCCCTTTCTGACGGTTTCATTGTACTTTGGAATCAGCTAACACTATCTGCAATATCACCATAGGTGTCAAAGTGCATGCATTTTTAAATGTAGTAAACAGGAAACAGCTCTGAACCACAAAGGAAGATATTCTTGAGCAATGCGCTCAGTACAGAAAACAGACTGCTCTGAAATTCTTTAAGCCCACCCCTAATGCAATATTACTCCCCTAGTGCAATACATTCCACTAGTTATCATACTGAGGTTCACATATGGTGCAGTCTCTGTCAAAATTCTAAATAAACTGTTGCCGAGCCCAAAAATCTATGTCAAATAACCACCATCTGTACCACAGCTGATTCTCAGTAAAGCCAATGCATCGTAGGCAGTTTAAGCAAAACTACTTCACGATATGGAAACAGATCTGATTATATAACATAACACAATAACAAATGTTGTTAAAGCTAACAGTAGGTACAGGGACTCTATTCAGAATCTCACCCTTTTCTTATTATTCCTCACCCAATCTAATACTGTCGAACAATAAACAACAAAAATGCATTTAATATGATTAAGGTAGGTGAAATATGTCCACACGAGGAGCAATATAAATAAAGAGCAAAGACAGAAAAGCAGGGGAAAAAAAGAAAATTAAGTAGGGTACCTTTAAAAATTACAAAAACTCAAAAGAAGGCATGAATAGAGGGTGGAGAGAGTTTGTGAAGTTTTCCCAAACTGTGGATCAGATCTAATTCTTTCTGGCCCGTGACTGTGTGCTGGTTTGTGGCTTCAAACTGCAGTGAGTTTACTTAGTGGGTCTCTGGAAAATTCCTCACCCGAAGCAAAACAGTAAGATGATAACCTTTGTTCTCAATTTTCAATTTCAATTAAACATTACTAAATCAGTGTGCTTTCTTTGATCAAGGTAACTGCCAGTTTGTGCTTTAACTAATGCCATTTACCATTAGAACTGGCCTCACACTGGTGTTACCACATTTCCCTTGGCCTCATACCTGTTTCTTCCCACAAGGTTATGAGGCTCAGTGGAGGGATCTAGATCTGCTGACATCCACGAATACAGGGCAGCAGTCATATTTACACAAACTTCCACAGAGAAGGAAAGAACTACTTACAGCAGTGAGCTTCGCAGAGGAGCAAGTAAATAAAAAAGATAGAAAGGACACCCATAATTCTGTCTGTCACTTTGCATTAGAGAAGAAATTACTCTAGTAAATGCACATATACACACATCCACACATCCACAAAAGCTTTTCCTCTAATGGACTATTGCTCTGTGATAAACGGTCTGGTGCCTCCTCTGGACCACCTACCCAGCAGAAAAATCAGGTCATGCACCTGGAAATGGTCAGAGCCACAGACACTAACAAACTGTATGTGATTAAAGGTTGGCTATTACCCAGGACCCTGGCACACACTAGTGCCAAAGAGAAGTGGGGATAGGTACCACTGTGACTTACAAATCTTAAGAACAAAGGATTATTGACATAAACAAAATTTGAAAGATAGAAAGAAAGAAATGTTCATTAGAGGACCTGACAGTCTGCTGCTAACATACACAAACCAATGCTGAGGCAACAGTGCCAGCCACATAACCACCATGGTGCCCCAACTAAACAACTGGTGATGCACCGATCCACCAGCAAATGAACCAAATAGCCTGATTTCCATTCTTGGTCTCAACCGGTGACTGGGCGGTCAAACTCAACTGTGTCAGTCTTTGAGATTTGAGCATCCACAACACGTGCACAGTGGTAAAGGTTTTATGCATACTCGCAGCCAGTGATCATAAAAAGATCACCAAAGTTAACCCCAGGGGGACAACCAACTAAAACAAACCTAATCAGACACTGAAATGGCCTTCACACACCTAATATTGACATTTTAAACAAGCTAACAAAGGAAATATGGCTAAACCTAAAGTTATTGTATCCAGCACTCTGAGTAGTTATCGGGAAAATAGAGAAGGGAAAAAGAGAAAAGTGTTGACTTGATGACCTCTTATCTGGCAATTTGTAAACATAATTGAAAAGGACGCAAGTAACTGCCATTTGTTTTGTTATATAAATCTGCTGCACCTGCTTTTGTCAGCTGTTTAATTGAGTGAAAACCATGCAACTTAGTGCAGTTTGGGGGAATTTGTACATTTTAATAACTTCTGTTATCACAAAAATAATGTTTTATTTTTGTGATAACAATCAAAAAATGAAAAATGGTACATCTAAAAAAAGATTGAGTTTAGAAAAACTTTGAGTTTAAATATAGAAATATAGTAGCTGTAATCCTGATGTTTACAATTAAAAATAAAACAAAGATGAGCTATTTGTAAAATTTAACTCGGTCTAACCACCAAGCAGCAGTTTTCGAGTCTGGCTTCTGTCTTTGCAAAGAACACCTCCATATATCAAGTAAGACGAGAAGATGTGTTAAACAGCTGCTTATTTAAAACATCTGCTTACCTTTTGGCCAGCTGCACCGAACTAAGTTGATTTTATAGACCTGCAGTAGTAAGAATCAGTGATAACAAATTAGGGTTAAATCGCACTCCAATACACTCCACTTGCCCAAAGAATCCTATTCCATACATTTAAAATCGCAGTTAGTCTTTTCGGTGTGGATTATGTCTTGCAGGACATTATTTTCTTGGAAAACATGTCAGGGTCTTTACTGAGAAGGAAGCACTGCCTTTCAGTTTTTGGACAGCAGACAAACATCTTCCCAGTTGTTTGTACTGTAAATCACATTATGCTCCACAACACCCTCCAACAAACCTTCCGTCTACCAACACCTCCTACTGTGACACATTAATTATAACTTCCTGTATACAGCCTATCCCAAGCCATGAATACGTAATGCCCCAAAATGAGTCATATTCACATAGCAGACGCCCAGCAGTGAATAAATACAACCTATCCATCACATACTGCCCAGTGAAAAATTAATGAAAGCCCAGAGAGGCAAGCAGGAGGCTGGACCTAGCCGACGGGAAGAGTGGAAATTATTATACTTTATCTTTTAAAAAAAAGGAGAAAAAAAAGAAGTGACTTTTCAACAGCCATCGTCACAATGACCCAATTCTGCCATTTATACCATACAAGACCTGAGCACCTGCAAGACTAAACGAAAACACATGTCAAAATCGCAAAGAAAAGAGAACAAGCAGGTGTTCTTTTAATTTCAGTCCAAACAAGATGCTAACATGGGATATAACTTGAATTTTCTCCCTACTGAAAGCCATCTCTGTCTTTCCTTGGGATGGTGAAAAATGCAGCAGAACCTGGCAGGTCATTCGTCTCTGTTGTCCCAGTGGGTGGTGCTGGCTACAGGTTGACTAATGTTCCTGTTGAAATGCTTCAGATGTCTGAGTAATGACAAGCTATAAAAGCTAAGCTGACTATAAAGTCAACTAATCTGAAATCTACTGGCCGTTTTCCAGCGATGAGAGCTCTTAAAGTTTTAGAATAAGAAAATGTCATAACAGTATAAAAGGCTGAGGTTAGAAACTGTTAGGATGAAAGCAGTTCATTTGTAACCCACTGATGAAGAGAAACAAAGTTCTTAATGTAATCAAATCAAACTAAAATGCGTTAACAGTTGCTAAATTGTTTCATTCCACAGGAATCCACTGTTTGGAAAAAGTGGAAAAGCGAAACAAATTAACAAATGGAAGAAAGTAAAAAAAAGAAGAAGAAAAGACGGAATGACAGAAGGTGGCAAGAAACAAAGGAAAAAAGTAAAGTAGTGAGTTCAGGTTCTATCCTGAGTCTGAACCTCCTCTGCCCAAACCGTATTCCCTATTCTGAACTGCTTCCATTTAGCCCCCCTCCCCAAGCCCTACCTCCCCTTCTGTTATTGCTCCTTCTGCTCCTCATGTCTGTTAAGTCAGCATGACATTTTATGATGCCTGGATATTAAAAAGCAGTTTCTATTATGTGTGAGAGGGAAGTGGAAACAGCCATGCTCATGCTAGGTAATTAGGGGAAGCAGGCGAGGGTATATTTATGAATGCAGTGGAAAGCTAGGGGGAGACCAGGGGAATTGGTGTATAATGTCCTGCTGTCAGTAACAGTTTTCTGTTTAACTTTATACAAAACATTGTTAAGGGTGGAAATCATTTTGAATCTCATTTACGATCCATGACTTCTCTGAATCATTTGGTTTATTTGTCCTTCATGATAAGTTGAACAGACGATTGGTGCTGTGATGAAAGTAACTAGTACTAGCAGTGGTAGGAAATTAGGCCGTAGCAGGATAGATCTGGTTACGCTTTATTACAGATAACACAAGCAGTAGTCAACAAGCCTTTACTTAAATCGAAAACAATGCCGTCTAAAAAAGAAATTGTAGAATAGTATTATTTTAAAGCTGTGAACATTTCTGCAAGTAAGACTAACATTAGTATGCTCAAGTTACTTCAGAAAATATTTTTTAATGCTTTTTCCTTCTTTTTGTTTTGAAAATTGGTTTAAGCTAAATTAAAATAGGCTGTATTCATATTGTTACTGTTAATGACTTCACATTTTGCTGAACAAACATTTGTTTTATGTCACATTTTTGTTTTCATTTTACTTCATATAGCAATTTGGAATTTGAAATAAAAATTAATAAGTGCTACACAAATCTTATGTTGTTATACCCAAAACTCATTAAAAAATAATAATAAAATATAAATTTGTACTTGCAATATTCTGTCTGTTTACAATCGTCCCTTTTCATTTTTTTATTTTATTTTTAAAGAGATTTCATGGCAGCAGTGCAAGTTTTTTTTACAGATGGCCTCAAAAGATATACTATAAAACCACACACCTTGTTGTTCTTCTCCCCTGATGTGGTCAGCATATCCGCATATCCTATTCTCGGGAGAAATTTGTCGCTGGAGAACAGCCTTCTGACCAAACATGTTTCTCCCATAACCAAAGTAATAATAATAAGTTGACCTATCCTTACATGAAAGCAAATGCACCCAGTTCAGGTACAGAGAAGAGGAGTTTCTTTGAATAAAGAGAAGGAAATAAACTTAGATCAGTGTTTAGTTTTTCAGTTCTGCTCGGTGGTCCTTGTATAGTTCAAACACACACATACAGTGTGTGAATTGTATCCGTTACTTTGTACTATCAGGGTTGTGGCTTTTGGCCGTGTGCAGCTGTACTGTATCTTGCCCTTTCTCTGTTCAAAAACATTAAACAATATTTCCAGCCAGCCCCTCCTGGCCCCCAGCTCAATAACAGTTTGAGGCTGTGAGAGAAGTGAGTGGAGGTGGTTCAGACACCTCAGAGCTTTAGGGGCTGCCCCTGGGCTCTCTATGGAACCACAAACCAGTGCAGGTCACACTCAAGTTTGTTGCTTTTCGTTTTCTCCACAGCTCAGGGACAAAATGAAGCTTTAACCTCGTAATCTACCCAACGTGTCCCCCGGTAGCACTTCTGGATTTAGAGTTGGGAAATTACACTTCAGGTCTGAAAGGTACAGTGGGAGAGATGTGATTTTGAGCATAGTCAATGAAAGATGGCAGTTCAGACCATGGAACCACAATACACTGTGCATTCCTTCCCATTTTTATACTTTTATATAACGTTGTTCCTAGAATCAACAACTGAAGTGAGCAGTTACTAAGTGAAAAAACAAAAATATCACATATACGTTTATTTATACATGATTCTCTCGCTAATGGTTTTGGTCTGAAGGTGGGAAAAGATGTAATGTGACAGCAGTCTCTCTGCCACCTGTCACAGCGTGGCTTTAGGGGAAACGCATTCTGTCATACCTTCTCCCCAGAGCCAATTCGGGCCATCCTGCCCACTCTTTCGGCTGCACAATCAGCCCTCTGTTCGTGACTCAGGGTGGGTTCCGCTCCTTCCACCCACATTTCTGTGAAAACAACCCAATCTCAAACACACACTCTTTTTTGGCAAACCCATATGTAAATACACACTCCTGGAGCCACTTCTAAACCCATCGCCCACCCCAGTGCAGGCGGACCTATGGGGAACCTGACCCCGTTCCTGCCACTTAGCATTATATTCCTGCCTGTCTACTGAATTGGAAACATATGTGTACTTGTGTGCTTAACCCAAAGATGCATGTAAATGCAGGTCTGCCAAAGTATTCCTACTAACACTTTGGGTGTGACTGTGTATACAGACTTGAAACCCCGACAATGTTGGCAGGATACATTATTCAGGCCATTCCACACTCTCACTTCCAACCTTGATCTTTGTCCATCACTAGGGCTGCCACAAACGATTATTTTTTCGATTAGTTGACTAATCAGATCATCATCCATTGGATGTAAAACGTACAGCTTATTGCACCAGCATGCAACTGCTCTTATATAACTATCATTAGCTTACAGCTTTAAGTGTTTAAGGTATATGCTAACTAAAAATAAAGACAAGATGATAGTTCATTAAATTTTAATGTTTCGGTGAAGTTTAATAAACTCCTTGTTATCTAAAATATAACAGGACACCGGAGTATATTCTCGAGCATCTCACACGTCTGATAATCAGCTGTCTGCTTGACGTTTATTCAGCTGTGTAAAAACTATAACTTTAATCTCAGCCAAACCGATTTACTCAGGAACAAATAAAATACTAAAAAAAAGCCAAACAATAACATTTTGAAGTTATCTAAGTGACTCATATATATTTAACCTGAGTAGCGAAAGACGGCGGTGGGTTTGAAAATGATTTGCTGGGAGTCCGGTGTTCTCACTGGCTCTAGTGAGCCTAGCCCCCGGCTAGCTATCGAGCTAGTGGGTAACAGACGTCTCCGAAAACGTCAGAGCGTTTTTGAAAATATGCGGTGTCTTAATAAACTGAGCAGATATTTGAGGTTTACACAGCTACATTCTCGCCTGAAAATATGTTAAACGTTTATTTTGTGACCCAGAAAGAATAATAAGAGTAATATTAAAACTAACTAGCTGCCGCCATTGTAGAGCTGGGCAATAGAACGATAACAATATGTATTGCGAAATAACTTTTTCTCGATAGAAAAATTAAACTATTGCGATAGGCCTCACCGCTCTTGTCCTCTTAAATAAAAAGAACAGCCAATCCAAATTAAGAAGCGCAGAGCCGAACCAATCACAGCCGCAGCGTCACGTCACGTGACTTGTTACGTACAGCACAAGTGCCAAGCCGCGCATGTGTATTTGTTTGGGAAGCAGCCAGCCACCGTGCCGCCCGGGTAATGGAGGAAGTGAGTGCGCCGACTAGAGAAAAATCAACCGAGAGCGTGACCGAAGGTTACCGAAGAGAAAACAGATGATGGTTCCAATGCCGGAGAGATTGTCGAACGGAAGAGCCATAGAAGTTCCATAGTGTGAAGGTATTTCGGCTATTTCAAGTCTGACAAAAAACAGAGTAGCGCAAGTCTGGAAATACAATAAAGCGGTGCATGCTCAATCTCTGACTGGAAGCGCTAATTCGTCATTCGGCTTTTGTCAGACTAAAGTAACTGTTAAAACTGTTTGAAAAGCTAAGCTATACAACAAGGAGAGATTGAGAATTTCCTTTTAGTTCTCAGTTTATTTGATATTGACAAAAGTTAGTCAATTTTGTCTGATCTTCTGTAAAACAAACTAAGATTTATTTTTAGAATTAATATTTTGTTTCTAAGTGGAATTGACAATTTAGTCTGTTTTGTTTGTTCTATTTTGAAACTTAAACGCTTTAGCGGCTGCCTTTTGTGTAGTTTGCAATATTTGCCTTTATCTGAAAAAGTCTCATGTTCCTTAAGTACATCTACCCTGTTGAACTTATTATGGGAAATAAATATTTAAATCAAAACAAGCGGCTGATTATTTCACATTTTACTTGTGAGCAACGGCACATTTAAATCTTACAAATATAGTTATTTGGCTTATAACGTTCTAAATATCATTATCGCCTGAAATGAAAAAAACATATCGTGATATGAAAAAAATCTTATATCGCCCAGCTCTACGCCATTGTTGTAAACTGAGCAGGGCTGCGCTATGAATTCTGGGACACAGCTTCTTCTTCTTCGGGGTTTAACGGCAGCTGGCATCCTTGTACATGCAGTGCTGCGATCTTCTGTCTCAGTCCGTTATTACACTCTCAAATCCTACTACTTATTCCTGCGTCTTTTGTGATCTTACAAAGCTTCAAACGACGCGTCGACTATTAAACTAGTCGTCGACGATTTTGACAGTCGACGTAATCGTGACTAGTCGACTAGTCGTGGCAGCCCTATCCATCACACATAAACAATTACTCTCCAAAGCTTAACCATGCTAGTGTTAAGCTTGGTTAACACTAGCTTAACCAAGCTAGTGTTAACCAAACTTGGTTAACACTAGCTTGGTTAACACTAGACGACATTATATTAATACAGATATACTTAAAAGCTCAATTCATACATGGACTGCGTTAAATAAACATGTCTTATTAAAATCATATCTGACGAAGTATCTCTGTCAACCGAATTCCAAGCCATTGACCAGATATCAGATGTCTACAGATTCAGCTGAGAAATACACCAATCTCGGTCTATATCTGAACTGAGTGTCATCAGATTAATCTAAGCGCATGATTAAAATATACATAGAGAGCAAGCAGATGTGTGCTGTGCTATATATTATGATAGAGGTCTGTCACAAATTTAACATACAATTTTTTAAATCATGTTTCGACAAAAAAATAAATTTTAATGAGCCAAAACACCTTCTTAATTTGTCAACTGTGGGTTGTCAAAGAGGATTTTATCGTGGCAGATCAATTTGTAAAAATGTTTTTCCCCCTCTGTAATGTGGGAAGTATAACATTTGTGAAAAGGATGACAAAATAGTCAGCTATGTAAAATGAAATTAACAGAATGCAATTATCTGTACATAATTTAATTACAACACGTTTCAAATAAAAGCACTCATGGAGTCGAAACTTTGATGCTTTATGGTGTTTTCATTACATCATGCTGGCGTCAGCCTGTTACAGCGTCATAGTGATGTCACAGGGGATCACATTGAAAGACTAAAAAAGTGTGTTGTACAGCTCTCTCCATGCCATTTCATGTGATATATTACGCTTCATGATTTCTTGAAAAATTTCTAAGGTCAACTTTGACCTTGGGCCCCAACAATGAAGGTCAAGGTCAAAGCCTTAGCCGACCTAGATACTCATGTCTGCGCCAAGGCTTAGTTTATTTTGTGACGTTTTAAAATCCATAAAAACTTGTGGGTAATATGATGTTTTTACTGATTTTCACATTTAGTGTGACCTTAACTAAATTTTTACCAAAATTAAATCTGCTCGAGCCATTAGTAGTATATACTAGGGATGTTCCTGCCGACTAATTTTTTAGTTGAATAAACAAGGAAAAAACAATATTTGACAAATCAACTAGTCTAAAACTAAGAAGCACTCAGATATCAAGTTAAATTTCAGAAATGTTTAATGGTAAAAGTCAGACTAATAAATGCATTTTAAACCATTCATCACATTCTTCAGTAATGAATCATGCTGCGGAAATATGCGGCACCTTGCATCCTGCCTTATCAACATTACACATTGTGCTCCAAACAAACTTAAAACAAACTGATGTTAAATATGATATGAAGACATGTTCCTACAAAAGACGTTCACGTATTACTAAAATATGACAAAAAATTAACAAAAAAAACCCTGCTACTGAAAGGTGTGGCACATTGTGCCATGCATTATGAATGGTGCACGCTGCTCTAAAATTCATGGAAACTACTTAAGTTAAATTCTAAAAGAAGACAATAAATCATCCATCCATTTTCTTCTACATATCTGAAGCAGCACAGAAGCCCAGAACTCCCTCAAGCCACCTCCTTCAGATTATCCAGGGAAACATCGAGCCTTTCCCAGGTCACCCGATAGACGTAATCTCTCCAGCGTGTCCCGGGTCTATGCTGGGGCCTCCTCCCAGTAGAAGCTGTCCAGCTGTCTCCTTTCAATGTGGAGGAGTAACGGCTCTACTCTGAACCCCTCAAGAAGGACTGAACTCCTCACCCCAGACTGATTCACCTTTCGGAGAAAGCTATTATCCCCCACTTGTATCCACGTTCTCAGTCTAATAGTGTTAACAAAAAGATCAGGCCTAGATTAACAGATTCATGACATTCTCAACAATGGTGCGCCATCTGGTGGCACACATAATTTACTGGCACTGGGCATCAATTAAATTGTAAAACAATTAGATTAAACGACTAGTAAATCTGGTTCCAACTAGTGAGAATAGTAACAATTAGTATTTTCACTAGTATCTATCCTAGTATCTATCCTTTGCACAAAAACTAAAAATGATACCTTGAAAACTAGATGCTAGACTGCTAACAAACAGACAGACAGACAAACAAAAGGGACCAATTGCATATTCTGTCCTTTGGGGGGAGAAAAAATTGATAAAGGGAAATGTTTTCCAGCACGCTGCATCATCTCTTGTTTTAAAAACAGAAAGTGTTTGAGAATTTAGATGACCAACAGCTGCAGTTATGGAAGGCAAAGGTTTCCAGTTGTTGCTTGATATAAGATCTAGGATGAACAATTTAGAGCTTAATCTATTGATTTTTGCCCCATAATTTGAAATCAGGAATTAATCTATCCCCACAAAAAGCATGTCTCTGGACTGGCTTGCTGGTGGAATTGAACTCAGTGACGCTGTGAGGTAATGCTAACCACTGCACCACTGTGCTGCCCTTATTTTTTCTGGGGGGTTTTGTGTGTGTCGTCAAGAGCACACCAAAGCAACTGGTGATGCAATACAACACTATCTGTGATGAAAAAAATTGGCCAAACAGAACCCCAGAAACATGGTGCACAGTCTGACGTGTTACTGATATAAAAGGTGCACAACGCTGATGTTGCACAAGAAAATATTGACAAAAAGTTTTCCTTGAACACATTTAAAAGCAAGAAACCGAGTCTTCAAAATTTTAAGGCTGGTAGGAATTTTTCAAACACTCAGTTTTCAGTGATCCAAAACACCTTTTATGTGTGGACAAAAGGCCAAAACTAATAGAAAAAGGCATTTTTCCCAAAATACCTGTGTACCTGTGGACACAGCCTTAAAATGCCTTCTCTGTAAGAGATAGGACACTTCAAAGAAAGGGATAAAGAGCCAGGGACTTTCAACCCTACAGCACAGAAAATCACTGTCCTCTCACCATTTGTGAAACCCCCTATACCTGCAACTCCCATTGTATGTGATGACAGAGGAGATCCTTATAATGTATAATGATGAAAATGCTGTGCCACTGTCACAAGGCAAAGTCTTTGCTTCAGTGTAAAGGACCCATGAGCCAACATATGGTTCAGTGTATTGCAGTCGACACTGACATATTACAAGCAGAGCTGGAGTGGTGCTCGCATCAAGAGAAGGCACGTCTAAACCATTTACTCTATAGATCATCAGAGAGAAAGAGAGAGCTCTCCCTCAGCATGTACAGGCTTCTAAAACAGGTCTATTCAGCCTGAAAAGAAAACAGAGAAACTACAGTATGTCTTCAGCGTACAAGTTCATTGATGTGTGTGGTAAGAGACTCATACAGAAGCAAGAGCATGAGTTGGGTCAGTAGAGACCAAACTCAGACCACACACATGTGCACAAAATAACCATGCGTTAGTACTATCAAAACAGAACAAAACTCAAAATTTGATTATTCATCTGTTCGTTTCCAGGGGTGGCTGTGGCTCAGGTGGTAGAGCAGATCAGCTACTGATCGGAAGGCTGGTGGTTCGATCCTTGGTTTCCCCAGTCTGCATGCCAAATATCCTTGGGCAAGATACTAACCCCGAGTTGCCCTCTGATGCATTCATCGGAGTATGAATGTGTATGAATGTAGTTTAGGTTGCACTTGAGTTTAGAAGTGGGTGTGAATGGGTGAATGAAGCATGTTGTATAGAGCGCTTTGAGTACTCTGGGAGAGTAGAAAAGCACTATATAAGAATCAGTCCATTTACCACTAATCCAATTCAGGGTCATGGGGGAACCTATTCTAGCTGTGATAGAGCAATAGACCCAGTACATCCTGAACAGGTCACAAGCCTATAACACAGAGAGACAGACAGCTATATTTACACCGACAGCCACACAGAATATTCAGTTTTATAATTA
>NW_005187567.1:1111352-1128514 GCF_000239375.1 Pundamilia nyererei
CCCCAAATCCCGCACTCGCTCACTTGAATACCCAAATAAAACTCACAACCATTGGCCAAGAAACACAGGTCTAAAACTGCTGCCACATTCCAGGAAAAGGGAACACAAACAAGTTTCAATATTTTCAACTGAGTGGGTGTACCAGTTAAATGCTCTAAGAAGCGATGTCTCTTTGATGAGATTTGGCAAGTGATATAATAATCACACTACAACACATTTGCCACAACACATGCCAAAACTACTCCACCAGCCCAATGCTCTTAGGGGAGACTGAGTCAAATAAACAGATCCCATTTCTAAGGGCAGAGACTGGTAATGAGGAGTCATGCCCTGTCAGATCAAACCTTTCCCCATTACCACCACCACTTCACCGCTAAAATGTTCCTCCTATTAACATTCCTCTTTCAGAATAGTGGCATCAATGCTGCTAGAAGCAGGAGTGAAGTTTATACAGCTTCTTAGCAAGGCTATCCTTTTTTTATGAGAGCGCACTGGAGGATTTTTGTCACTGGAACATTTTAGACATACACATATAGACAGACAACAGAGAGGGGTAAAATATAGATTGGATAAACTCTCAGTGGCAAGCAAACAATACCATGACTGAACATTTCTGGCACCAAAGCATCAGGCATCCCATAACTCACAATGAGGCTGCTGTAGAACCATGAAAGGCAGTGATACACTGGCTTAATTTTGAAACAATAAAGTAGAAGGGCAATTCTGTAAAAGAAAAAAATCCAACGTGTGTTCTTTCATTATAGTTTTGTTCCTTACAGACCACTTTATTGACACCAACTTTGTCCCAACTGACACCACCCATACCTGGTGAAAGCAATATCTATTTTCATGAATTGGTTAGTGTTTTGTGAAACAGCTGTATTATCACGACTGAACTGCAATGGACCTGTGTTTGACCTTTTTTGTGCGATTGCTACCACCCAGATTTTCAATTTTTTCAGATGCGCCGTTCTGGAAAGTTGGCAGACACAATACTGGGTTTGATTAGCAGAACCAGCATGGAAATGCCTTAAATCAGCATTCCTTTTAATGGCCAACAAGAGGCAACTGCTAGTTTCAAAAGCATGATGAACACTTTGATATCTCTCAAACTTAATCGTAACCATCCACATTGATGCTGTGAATAAATCCTTATTTAATACAGCTACTCTTAATCCATAATAAGGAAGTTAAAGATCAATTTCCAACCTTCACCTCACTGCCAGTACTGGCACCTTGTTTTATGCTTGATGTTTTATGCTAGTAACTGCCTGTTACTTGTTGTTCACACTGTGGCTGGAATCAGCATTGACTCAGCTTTAACATCACTCTGGGTTCTTAACTAGCTTAGTATTAGCATGCTGTCTGTGCAGATACAGTGTTGTGTTAAAAATATAATGCAGCTGTTTCTGTCCTGGATGCAATTTGCACTTTACCATCGTGCTCTCGTCCTGTTGTGCAATTAAAAGTAATATCCATATTTGTGCTGTAGAATGCACCACTATTTTCTTCCTCATGCACACCAATTGAAATCAGCTGATTGTAGCTCGGGTGCAAGTGGAAGCAAAAAGCAGGATCAATAGACAAGCAGACCAACAATTCCAAGAAATTGGACTACTGAGAACCGGTTAATTACCATCCTTAGTGGAGAGCAATGCAAAAATAAAAGACAAGTAGTGTTACAAGTTATTTTCTCTCATGCGTAATAAAAAAAACCCAAAAAGCTGTTGGTCGACAGAGTTCTCCAGCCAATGTTATTGTAAGCCAATCTTCTACTAGAGCCATAGTCCATTTTTTCCCAGTTCTACCCAAAGAGTACAGTGCACCCTGACAGCCGCAACCTGGGTGGGATCTGGCTGCATTGCTTTTCAGTCTTCGCGCTTGACTACCACAGTGGTTTCACCTTAAGCAGGTTTAGTACTTTCTGCATCCACAAGTCTGCTAGGTTCCACTTAGATCCCTGTGATGTAAAATTTGTCATTGAACAGTGAGCACGAGGGTCCACATGCCTGTTCCCTGTGACTGCGTGGACTTGCCCTTAGATAATTTACATTAAAATGCACCAACTACACATGCATCCAGGCAGTGGACTTCAAGTAGACTTCAAAGAAGTGTAACAGGAGAGACTCAGTCAATGGGTCTCCAGCTGTCCATGTCCGCAACAGAGTATAATCCAAGATTCAACTGTCAGTTTCCAGCCCAGTCTCTAAAATGTTTTCCCCTTTGCTGTTAGACTTCTTTCCATTTTTTAGGATGGTTCCACTTTTGTCACAAGCCTACAGAATGGTTCCCACATTTGCTGTCCGTCTGCTTACCTGCCCCACTTCTAGACTGTCCTCTGGAGTTATCTCACTATCTGTTGAGTGTCTTAGCTGCTTCCCAGGGCAACCTCAATTGTACGATCATTCTCCAAGTTTCCTGTCTGAGTAGACCAGCCAGTCTGGCCTCCCTTAAGGCAGGGATACTGTGCAGTGTTATCTGACTGTGCTTTTTTTTTAATGCACTTCTCCAGGTGCTACTCACCCAGGGATCAAATGACCCTAGTAATCAAGACACCAATCTATTTACTTGATGTCTGTATTTCTCCTGGTCTACTGTCCCTGGGCTATCCCCCCAAGGCTTCTTCCTCTTCCATCCTTGGGAATTTCTGAGATTTAAATAAATAAATAAACAAATAAAGAAAAAAAAAGAACTACCCCAAAGTAATTCAAGTGTCCTAAAACTATACAAGACAGCAATGCAAGAAACCTCTGCACTGCTAAAAGCACAATTTGTGTTTACACAATCAGTCAAGAGTTTAGAAACCACAACACCATCTCTATTTAAATTCTTTTTATATGAACGGTGTTAAACAACTTACCAGCGATTGACTTGTCGTAGTCTCAAATGATTCCTGAAAACATGAAGGAAAACTCCACTGAAATACATACAACAATCTTCATAGCTTGCTTAATATTACGATATACACCAGGGGTTTTGATGAAGTTGCATGTGAAGTGTGTATATGGACACACAAATAAATATGATTTAGTCCATCAATTTCAATATTGACATCTGCACAGGAACCTCCACCCCTTATTGCTCTCCCTCTTCATGCCATCCTTATTTCCTGCTTCATAATAAGGACCTGAATACATAAAAGATTTTGCTCAAGTCTTTCCTGTTTATATTAATGTTTTATTTAGTGTTTTGTATTATCATAATCAAAGTTCCAATAAAAATAACAAAGTAGAATAAAATATACATATCAAGTGACAGCCTAGTTCTGTAACCTGTCCCACACTGAATCTTGATGTTATGTTAACAAACAAATTAGCATTTAAATGAGTCCTGCATTTTATCCTTCAAGGTTATGTTGTTATGGATATTAAATTAGAGTGTGTGGAATTGCTTATGTGTGCGTGTGTACGCCTGTGTGTGGTCCGTAAGCTGCCAACCGACAAGTCCCCCAGAGAGGTGTTAGAGCAAGTTTGTTTAAGGTTGGTTTGGGAGAGAGTGGGGTGGAAACGTGCACGTTCCAGTGTGTGTGGGTTTCAGCCCGAACGCGTTTGAGGAAAAGCAGTCAAGGCATACAGTGGAAGACTTAATATCCATTTCTTCTAATGGACAATATTTTGGCTGAATATTTCTTGTAGGCTAATGTGCCTATTATTTCAGTCTTTCTAAGGATGAAGTCTGTAGACAACACACAGAAAGAAGGGGCTGTCCATGTGCTGGCCTGCTTATTTCTTGGCTGAGGTCCTAAAGCAGCAGTAATAGCAATGAAAGTGTATGAACTGTTATTCCAGTGGTGCTACACAATTGCTGCTTAAACAGCGGACAGTACTTAGAGATACACTGCACTCGCCAGAGGGCTCAATTGCTAGTTTATACTATAAATTCCAAAACAGACCTTCAACTGAATTTACTGTGGTACCACTACTGAACAATCAAGAGATTTTGAACTTTACAATAGGACAGGAATATCATACCTTTAAAGCTGTCCGCTGTACTTGATGCCAACAAATCAAGCACATAAGACCAAAAGTTCTTTAACTTCTTAAAAAGCCAGGTGTGACATGTCACTGTTTGATACTCATCCAGAGCAACATTTACCTGACAGAGTCACCCAGATCCTAGTGAACCTTCTATCAAGCCACACCTTTTCTACTTAAAGAAAAAGAATATCCTGGGAAGCAAAACACTTGTCCTACACATATTTAAACTAGTAGATGATAATGTATTAAGTCCACAAACTAATCTCCCCTTTAATATAGTGGATTCACAAACTTGCTCGAGAACATGTTGTTTTTAATCTACCCCTCGCCGGCTCAGCAGCCATAATAAAATGTGGATTAACTTGTAAGCTGGGTGGGGTTTTTTGGCGGGCGGGGGGAGGGGGGGTCCTCCAGAACGGCTCCTCCTGTCTTCAATAGGGAATTTGTATGCTAATATAGCAGCGTATAACATTTTTAAGTATACCACCAAATGATAGTATCGGAAGAAAAGCTGATATATTCAAAAACATCAGCGCATCCCATGTACTCACTGACATCAACACACAGCAATCACATCAGTAAGCACCATTACATCAATTAAACATTTTTTTTAAATAAATTATTCGGTCTTGCACTGTTTAAAGGTAATATACACTGACCGGCTACTACATTAGGTACACCTGTTTAACTGTTCATCAATGCAAACATCTAACCAGCCGATTACACTTCAGCAGCTCAGTGGGTTGAAGCATATAATAGACAAGGTCAAAATGTTCTGCTTAAGTTTAAACCTGAGTGGGAAAGAAAGGGGACTTTGTGATTTTTGTAGTCTAAGTGTTTCACGATCTGCTGTGATTTTCCCCACATAATCATCTCTATTATTTCAAGAGAATGTTCGAAAAAAAGAGAAAATATCAACTGAGTGGCAGTTCTCTGGGATGAAACACAAAGCCGATTGGAGAATAATGGCTAGACACAAGTGAAAGACTAATATTTTCTAATGTTGTGTCTACTGATTTTACCCTTAAATAATTAAACAACTTTACTACTGTATTACTCATCCTCTTTATCAACATGCACCATCTGATCCTCATTTTTTTCCCAGGTTTTGTATTTTTTTTTTACTTTTCTCTAAGCTACACTTGAGCAATTACAATTTCTTTCATAAATTTCAAGTACATTGAACCTTTGAGTACAAAACAATACAAAAACAGTGACTAGTAATATTCTTTAAACTTGATCCATAATAAAGACCTTTAAGACCCTGTCATCTCCACGATTTCAAATCAAAAAAGAGGACTAAAATGTTTAATGTTGATATGAAAAATTCCTTTTTTTGAAGTACTTGGTGAACTACTTGGTTGCCTGCGGTCTACCCACACCCCTTTAATCCATAGGTGGTGTCCAGTGATTTGATATGGCATGCAGAGAGTCCCACTGATTAAAGCCATGTGGGCACAGTTATAGTTGGACCCACTCCACCCTACCTCCTGCCTCTTAATCCATCTGAAACTGTAGCTACACCTCAAGATATCCATTTGAACATTCCAAGACACACTGATCCATCACAGGGATGTAAAACCTGAAAGCATTCAGACCCCCAAGAAAACCATTTCCTGTAGACGCGACCTCCGCCCATCTTCCAGGCCAGACATTTATTTTTTCTAGCATCGTTATCCTGTGAAGTTTGGGCCATTGCAAAAACGAATTTGGTCATTTATGGAGCCATGTTTTAAATGCAACTTCTGTAGTTGTCTGATATGTTCTTGTGGGTTTGTCACAGGAAATAATGACTTAAACACTGACTTTGAAACCTGCAAATGTCAGATGGGTTTTTAATGTAGTTATTCCAGAGTTAGAAAAGTCTTCCTCTACCCCAAAAACATCCTGGAAGTCCACATCCACAGGTCATTTCAGAGAGATTGCTTAGTTTAAAGGGCATTTATTAAGGCTGCAGCTATTCATCGATCAAACTTCTACATTGTAAAAAAAAAAATCTTAACCTCACAATAATACTTTGCTTACAATCTGAAGGTAGTCTGCTTCATAGCATATTAAGGAGGTTATATGCTGATAACGACACAGCTACAAGGAAAAGGGGATCAGGATAAAGGTTAAAGGACCAGTTTGTTAATGATCATTGCAGTCAGGGGCTTGATTTTAGCTTCTCTTCAGTGGTTCATGTACTTTTCGCTTGTGTTGCACAGCGCTTAAACAAGAGGACACTGTACTTAAGAAAGAGCAGGTCTAAAGATGAATCACAAGCTCTTACACTAAAGAATGGCGTGGTGTACTGGCAGGTCACAAGCAGCTCAGACCTTTCATTACTTTCATTACCAAAATGCCCTTTTTGTCAGTGCAGTGGGTGTTGAGGGAAAAAGGCAATCAAAAGAGACTTTAGCGCCTTCTCTCTATCTAACTTTTTTTTCTCTCAAATCTGGTACATCTGCTTCCTCACTATCCTAAAACCTTGCACACACACACATTCATACACACACACACACACACACACACACACACACACACACACACACACACACACAAAGCCGCAGACAAATTCACAAACTACACTGGACTTGAAAGACCTGTTTCAGGTGTTTGAACTCATCATTACCAACTCCAGCCTGAGGATCTGCTCAACCTGACAGCCTTGTTGATAGATTGTAATTGTATGGTCACAATTGATTGACTGCACCCCACTCAATGTGATATGCATTGGTTGGAGGTTACAGGTAAAGGGAAGGGTAATAATGACTTCCCTTCTTGTCCTTTGGCAAATGACCCTGTGCAAACTTTCATGGACGTTTTACCATATTGAAGGAGGAACAGATACTTTTGCATTTCACTCTGGATATTCTGCTTACCGGGCAAAATAAGGTTCTGGTTTCCCTTTTAATCAAATTTCAATTATTCCAATGGAGGAGAGGAAGCACACTCGTTTTGTGGCAGGCTCTCTCTGTGTTCTTTAAAACCAGTATTTTCCTCCAGCAGCTCCAGGTAATTAATCATCCATACATGTTTTAAAACATCAGCGACTCTCCCACTCTGTTCTCTTAGTCAGTACTTTGCCTCTGTTGTCCCAGTGTGTGAGTGATTACCACCAAACTAAATATATTACATATTCCAAAGTGTGGAAAATACACATATGGCGTGGTCTTTGAAACTGCATTTTATTTGAAGCATAAGCGGAAAAGAAAAAAGGAGGCTGAATGGAGTGTGACTTCCAATGTACAGGTGTAGCTAACGAAGCTGTAGAAAAGGAATGAGGAAATGTACACTAGCAGGTCACATTATTCACTTTTTTAATAAGCCAAGCGTGAGAGGAAAATACTTTCTATGCTGTGTATTAGTTATCATATTTCTGGCCAGAAAATGTTGGCTGTATTAAAACAGTGTTTTTTTAGTATGCTGTGGTATTTTGGGTGGTAATGATATTTATCTGACTAACTTCAAGAATCTATCTTAAATCATTATCTTTAAAAGAATCCAGTCTATTTCTGTTGTGCACAGGCTTGGCCTTCTGGTGGGCCCTACATGTTTTTTCACCCACTTCTGTATAGCAGGGCACTGAAATTTGCACATCCTTGGCAGGACTGAATACCCTATTACAACCCTATTACAACCCTATTACAAGCTTTTTCTTACAACAAAACAAACTTCAGACTTCGGTCTATCATGGGTTCTCCCAGTGTCCAGGACAACAGCAGAAAGTGACTAAGCAGTGCAGCCTTCAAGAAGACACTGACCTAAAGTTGGGAATTAAAGCACTTTCTTATGTTTCCAGTGTTAGCTAGATAGCTGTACAGAAGAGGTGATGACAGCCATGTCTGATATACGAGTATCAAGATATAGGGATACTGACAATGAGGATTAAAAAAAAAATGAAAAAGAAGATTTTTCACTCACCAAACACTTTAACAGAGAAATCTTGCTTGGATGCCCACCCTAGGGTTCCTTTCCCTTCAGAACAGCCTTAAATCCTCATGATACAAATTCAACAAGGTGCTAGAAACATCCCTCAGACATTTTAGTGTATATTGTCATGATAGCATCATCCAGTTACTGCAGATTTATAGCTGCAAATCCATGATGTGAATCTTCCATTCCACCACATCCCAAAGGTACTCTATTAGATTGAAATCTGGTGACTGTGGGGGCCATTTAAGTACAGTGAACTCGTTTTCATGTTTAAAAAATGGTTTGAGATGATTTGAGCTTTATAACAAGGTGGGTTTTCCTGCTGGGAACAGCCATTAGGAAACAGGAATGGCACCCACTGTGGTTTCCTACCAATACATGTTGTGCTTTCAGAGGCAGTCTTGTGAACTTGGTTGTAACAACTTGTTTTTTCAGTTACTGTTACATTCTTATCAGCTTGATGCAAGCTGGCCATTCTTCTCTGACCTCTAGTATCAACAAGGTATTTTAATCCAGAGAACTGCTGTTCACTGGAAATTTTCTCTCTTTCAGACAACACTATGTAAACCTGAAAGATGGTTATGTGGGAAAATCCCAGTAGATCAGCAGTTTCTGAAATACTCTGACTAGCCCATCTGGCATCAATAACCATGCAAGTTCAAAGTCACTTAAATCTCCTTTCTTCGTTCTGATACGCAGTTTTAACTTTAGCGGGTCGTCTTGACCATGTCTGTGTACTTAAAAACATTGAGTTGCGGCCATTTGATTGGATGATTAGATATGTGTTTTCATGAGGAAAGCTTACTTAATATCACAAAGTAAATAACAGAGCACCAGTAACTATCTGCTTGACACCCTAACATAGTAAAACTACGCTGCAGGAGACTGTATGACAGTTATCATTTCCTTCATAGAGAAACATTGTGCTATTAGGGCAAACAGCTCTTAAGAAATCTGAACAAATGATCAAAACCATATCCTATTTGACTGCAGTCAAATAGCAGTGATGAGAAAGCTAGTGGTGCTAAACTCCACCTTTTTGGGGGCTTTTCGGTTTTATGACCCATGTGTGCAAAATGTGAGAGATATAACTATTATAGTCCAAAATGGCTTTCAAATACCTTTTCGTCTTCATAGCATCTGAATGAATACTGGCAGAAACACAGTCAACCGTCAACACAGTCAGCAACTGTAACTTAAGTCACACAAAGTAAATATGCTTGTCCAATATAACGACAACACTGCACTTATACAAACCTAAAATGGTCAAAAAAAATATTATTTAACTATCTAAAAAGATATTGTGCAAATTAATCATTTTTACTGGACTGGCACTTGATGCCACGTTATATTCACCAGATAAAAGTATCCATTCCTATCAAATGTATGGTATGGCAGTGTTATGTACAAATACACATACACTGACATTTGTATACACACTATAACTATCACCCTTTTTTCGCACTGCATGACAGTGGTTGTATAGGTCATTAAAAGTCATGGGATGAGACAGCGACATGAGAGCTTACATTAAAATTCCTCTGGGTTCACCAAAGTTATGCTCCTTTCATAGAAACACTTTCAACAGAAGATTGCATGACATGCACACCCGGGTGCAGAGGCACGACTTCCTCCCAGTGATACTCACATACTTTACACACAAGGTTCCTTTGTCTAACAATACCACCATAATTCTTTTGTTTCATGGAGAAGGCTATGTGTAGAAGAGAGGATCTAAATCAAGCTTCTAAAAGCTGCATATGAGTCTGAGATGTTTCCTGGGTTATCTGACAAAGACAGAGGACATAACAAGAGACAGATCGGTTTCACCTCCATCTATTTCTCCTCTTCCTCCCCTAGCCAGGCCTTCCCGTCTCTGTGCCCTGCCATCCTGAGATACAGGACCTATACTCAGAGCACAACCGGATGATACCAGGCCAATCTTCCCTCTAGAAATAGAGGAGGGCCGGAAAAAGACTTTTGCTGACGTCACCTTATCAAGAAGAGGGGACACGGGGGAGGCAGTGAGTCAATTAGCAGCCTCTAAAAATACATTTGAAATATGGCTTCTGTTCTGCAACTTCCCATGTCCTGTGTGTCTTTCTCGATTGCTTTTGTTGGCTTTCTCTTCTCTATGCTCCATTCCTCCATAATGTAATACACAAGGTATACACATTGTAAAACATATGTTAACTTTCTGACAAAGTCTAGTAGTATTGACATTGATCCTTGTTAAATAATATGCTTGGATATTATAAAGGTGGAGCCCGGTTACACATTATTGTTTTAAGCCTCGGCCTCTTTCTCCGTTTTACAGGTCTCAGAGGACAGCGGGCATTGAGTACTAATTGGTTCCACAGCGAACTATAACGCGGACTCCACCAACGACTGTCCGCCTTCATCACTACAGGACCGTAACGAGTGTTTTGCAAACAACACAGTGGGGCTGAAAAGAGGCCAGGTGGGTAATTGATGTGGTTACTAAGTGGCTAATTTGCATTCTTTACGCATATCAAACTAAGCAGTTTGAGAGATATGGATAAATTGGACAGGGGTGGGGGAAATTGCAGTCATAAATGACAGCAAGAACCAAAAATGTTTTTTTAAGTGCTTAGAAGATGGTGGAGAATACTCATTTATAAAGTGCTTATGGACTAGCTGAAATTAAGGGATAGGCAAAAAAGAATAATACTGGTAACAGTTATGATTGCATGCACACATAGTTCAACTATAGTTACCATTTCTGTTGAACTCTACAATGCAACTGAGCTCAACGGTTCCTTAAAGGCTGCAAACACAAAAATGTAATTGTTTTAGGTTTTAAGGTACAACACAAAAATCTAAGGTACACTGTGAGGGGATGATCTCTGAGTGTAAGTAATGACGTCATTTTTATTTTACACCCGTCCTTTATTATGCCAACATGAATACAAAACTGTGTACTCAACTGCAGCGAATGTTCGTTGAACGGAAATCTTCAGGCCTACATCCTCCCGGTTTAGACTCGGGAGCCAAAGTCATGAAACTAATGAGCACTTGGTGAAAAAAATGCTTTATAGCAAACAAAAAAAAAAGTAAATAAATAAAACATATGCAGCCAAATTATTCACTGCTGCTACTACTGGTAATGTCACCTTAGTCCATTTTCTCCACAGTTCAAAGTTCATTTCTGTTTTTGGAGTCCAGGTTTGTGTTGTGTGAGTGTATAACTATATAACTATATAACTATAACTGCTACGTAGGAATTCACTGATATGGATCCTGGATTCGCTTCACACAGCAAGGAAAATTTCACTCAATACCACTGTATAATATTTTTTTAGTGCTAGTGATTATATTTATCTTATTCCTCAAAAATACAGAAATGTATAAAATCTCATGTATGTACCATATAGGAAACAACATCAAATAAAAGCATAAAGTAAAATATTATAACATTGTATAACAATGGAAAGTGCTTCCATAACAAACGTTTACCGCACTGCCGTTCTAATCAACAAGTAGGGGCAGAGCTGCAGTCATTTCCATCTTCCCCGTGTAGGTTTTCCTGTGCATTGCAGGCATTCTTCCTCTTCCTCAGCACGTAAGGATAGACTACTACACTTGCATGCTGACAAGTGCGCGTGTCATTTTAGCAAGGCAATCTAAAAAAATTACATAATAGTTACCACACTGCTTTCTTTGCAAACATTTGGGGTTTAAATAGTAATACTTTTCACCTAACTCTGCTTGAATTCTTTAGGAATTTGTTTTTGTTTTTTTACTTTGTCTCAATGCTGTGTTTCCCTACTCTCACTGATTGAACATTGCCTGTAAAATCTGTAACAGCACATAAGGGTTTAATTTGAGACAGAGAAGTTACCACTGGAGTGTTTACAGTTTATGTCCTGCCAAAAAGCAAAAATAAGCAAAAAATATATTTCCTACATATAAGTATTTCAGCACATCGCTGACAGAGCAAAAGTTAACTATTTTATATAACATTCAAAAATCATGAAGCAAAATTAGGAGCTTGACGAAAATATCACCAAACGCAATTTTCCTACAGGTAAGCACACATGGGACCTGCACTGTTATCACAAGATCTGACTGAGGAATGATGAGCTGTTCCACAGTGACAACAGTGAGGGAAGGGATAATAACTGGCTGCATTATTTAGGTTAGTGATCGCATAAATAGATAAGATGGCAGCATCATTGAATATCTCTTTTTTTTTTTAAACACTTACCGCTGCTGTTGTACATTATATTTATACTAATTGCCTAAAAATATAGGGTATTGGGTGCTGTGGGAGTATCCTATAAACCTATTTTACAGATGCAATTACAATTATCTCACACAGCTCACGGTGTAAACTGTGAGCAGGAATAATTCTCTTAGGACTCCTGTCGCTTCTTCTCTGACAGGTGATAGGGGACCAAATTAATCAACTTTTTAATAAACACTGTAGGAGATCAGCAGGCATTTGGGTGCAGTGAATGTTGTTTTAGACATAAATAAACATCCCAGTTCCATCAGAGACAACTAAGATGATCCTCTCTTTTCCCTGAAACAATCAGATGGGGTAATTTGTGGTTCACACCACATGCACAGGTGTGCTACTGACACCCAGGCTGGATCACATCTTTATATGTGCTTTCTTCTGAACCCACCCCCAGCGGTGGCTTTGAACTGTCGTGCTAATGCTTGCTGCCCTGGTCTCAGAAGAGCCCAGAGCTGCACCTCTGAGGAAACAAAAGGAAAAAATACTTATGAAGTGAAGCAAGCTGAACACGTAAATGCTATATTTTTTGTGTGAACTCTACAAATCTTGCAAACTAGACTGTTGCTTACAGGAAACAGGGACAGCAATCAGGGGACGGAAGTGAGAGGAAAAGGAGAAATATTTCTGAATTGACAAACATATATTCTATACACATCCTAAGAAGCTAAACATTACCAGCAATAAAAGTCCTTTCATTATCAAATAATATTTATACTTGTGGTGCACCTCTGGTTCAGCCAGTGTAACTTCTCTTTCACTGCCGAATCAAAATCAAGAAGGGATTAAACTTTGCAATATAGCAGCAGAAGAGAAACTGATCCTGGTTGGGTATTTATGATCTAAAACTGAACAACATGATTTTGTAAGCCAGCAATAATAAGTACCCGGGCAAAAAAAAAAAAAAAAAGTTACTTACCCAAAGAGGAGAGCTGTGTACCAATACCACCTTCCCAGGGATAAGAATCTCCCTGGGACTCTTAAGCTAACAGGGGCGCTCTGAGCCTCTCTTAAACAGATGAAGCTAAGAAAAAAAAAACTAAAACAAACCAAGGCTATTTATCAGTGTGGCAGCCACTTGACTTGTCACTCTTCCCCCTGCCTCCTCCCCATTCAACCCCTTATTCATGGCAGCACTATCAGCCCACACAAAGCAAATCAAATGCATGAATCAAGACAAGCTGTATGGATGAAGTAGCCAAATATTACTTCTCCAGCTGTCAAAGAGGACAAATTAATATAGAGTTGGGCACCACTTTGAGGGGTGCCGTTTGACTTTCATCGCACTTTGGATCATGTTGAACGGCACAAACTTTAAAAGCCGTGCCTTGTTGTTGCTTTTTGTGAACAGTATTCCCATTGAAAGCCTGACCAGACGACCACATCATTATCCAAATCCCTGTTGCTTTTCTAGGAAAGTCCCTGGGTTTTAGTCAAGATCAAAACAGACCATCAAAAACTATACATAAATAAAAGTTACAGCCTAAAAACATTTCAGATTTGGGTCAGTGTTAACCAGCGGTGGTTCCCCTGCCACTACATGTCCATCTCCACATCTTCCCTTCCCAATAGGTGATTTCCGTGCTCAATTTGTCACGTGAGCACACAAGAGCTAAATAGTTGTCACAATTGAAAGAGTGATTCCTGCTGCTACTGTGTATTACTGACACTGCTACCCTGCAGCAGGTCTACACACACACACACACACAAAGTGGGAGACAGATTATGTTCACCAGACTTACACTCTCCAGGGGGCTATCTGTCTGTGTTACAGTAGTGTTAGTCACACGGATAAAGCTACTTTGCTCCGCTGTATTCTGCAGTGTGTGGATCCTTTACTAAAGTGGTTTTAAAATACCAGTAATTATGCATGATATGTTAAAGTAACTGAATGATCGTGGTGCGTGCAAGTAATTGCCTCCCTTCTTTACTATTACTGCTATATCGCACTGAAAGGAGAATTCAGGGAAAAGTTAAGAACTAGCATAATGGGACATTTTGAAACAGATAAAATTGTCTCATTATGATGCATTACACAGACTCCTCAGAGCTGCAGTCTCAGAGGTTTGGTAATTTTGGACCCTCACATGTATTGTTTAATAAGCATTGTTATCATTACCACTCTTTCTCCTCCGCTCCACTGCACTAAAGTGCTGAAGCAGGTGAATTACACCATGAAACTTCATGATTTCATGATACTCTAGTGAATCTGTCCATTACACCAGAAGGCCCGATCCAAATCGATAAAAACAGTGCCTTAAAAGTATGACTATTTTAGTTTGTTTTTTTTATCTTATTCTGTAAACTGATAGATCAGTCACGATAAGAAACTATGGGTGGTAAGCAAGCCATTCGTTGCAATAGCCATGTCTAATGGATTATAGTAATGCAAGGTTGAATGGCTCTGTCTGCTGGGGAGAGACCGCTTTCTCAGCACCCCCTCAGGCCATCGCCTCAGGTCTGTTTCAGAGAGTAATCTTAAGTGTTTCATAATTTCCACTCAAATGCTTGTTGTGATCACTAAGCTATATTACTATGTCTTTTTGCAGTTAGCTGGCTGTTTGACAATGCAGAAAATCAGTTTTATTCATTATTTAAATGATTCATGTTTATATCGTAAAAAGATTGTACAGTCTTACTGCTTCTGTGAAACAAAACAATATACCAGACATAATGTAGGCATACAAGAGTGAGGGTAAGAGACAGAAAATCTCCCTCGCAGTAAAGCAATGTTGAATCCACTGTGTACTTCAAACCCCAACAGTTTAGATAACCATAAGAAATGGCTCCTTTATTTCATTTTATTTTATTCCTTTATTCCTGTACGCTGGTCTCTGAGGAGTGCTGGCATCGATTGCTGATTTAATGAAAGCGTCTGTTCCTCTTCCCCCATTCCTCACTCCTCCTCCAGGTCACTCTGCTTAAAATGCCTCCGTTAATCAGATTTCTGTTAAAAGCCGTAAATAGAATCAGAGCTCTGGTGCCAAGACAGACTCTGCTTTACGCTGCTCTTTGCCCTCCCGCTCTCATTCTACGATTTCCCAACTAGTGAATCTGGTTGATTTTCATTCTGAAGTGCAAGTTAACAGAGAGCCCCTCATATTCACAGGTAAGCATGTGTTTTAAAACGCAAAGCACTAAGAAAGAAATAACACAGCAGGAAATTACCCCACTGCAATACAACAAAAAAATCGCCAACAATAATACAAATCTAATGATCTTTATGTATTTTTATTCCTATATGACTCCTGAGATTTTCTCTTCCTCTGCGACCTTCACATCCTCTTCATATAATTCTTGTAATCAGATTTAGAAAATTGGGACTGGAGACAAGTGGTGGAAAGCTTTATGCCATTTTACAAATTTGATGAACATAAATGGGCGACAAACATTTATATTGTATTGTGGATAAACAAATTTTAGCACTTAGAATGGTACAAAAAATTACATACTGCAAAAACCTGAATCGTTTTTGTGTGGTATGCATTCATTTTACCTGATATATAGAAATGATCACCAAAAAAGTCCTCATAGTTTATGACAGATCTTCCTTGACTCAAAAATGTACAGTATATAACATCCTTTTACCAGACAGTTTGTATTGAGCCTAAAGAAAGCAGTGGCTTCATGTGAAGTCAAAGCACAAACTGAGCAAACTAAAAGAAAATATTGTTCCAGTTACACCACTGTAGAGTCCTATTGTGAACATCAGTGTTGATTCTTAAAATATTTACTTATGGAAGGCCATATGAGAAGGAGTCAGAGTGCCTCATTAATCTGCCATGCAGATATTTAAAGGGTAAATCTCCCGGTGATCACACAGAACACAAAAAGTGTGAAAACTGCTGTGGCATTCAATGAACATCCTGCACTTTTGGTTTAAACATGAACAAATGACCATGAACGTGTATCACACTCAAGATTGCACCAAAAGTATACACAATACCATTTTGACAGAGAACTGAACAAAAGGAACCCAACAACCAAAAATAGCTTTGAATGTCAATGTCTTTGTCTTTTATTTATTTGTTTGCAGATCTTTCAACAAACCTCTGTACTTATTTCCCATTTCCCTTACAAATATAAAGAAATGAGGGGTAGCATAAGACTTTTGCATGGTACTGTATGTATAAAGCAGCACAGCATGAGATTAAAGGAGCATTTTCTTTAGTTTTATCTCTCTTTAGCAGACTAAACCTTTATAACATTAAACAAAGTTTTTGGTATGTGCAGCCTTCAACCTGCTTTTGACAGTTCACCAGTTGTCTAAACTTTGAGAACCCCTGCTCTATATGAACTGGTTTGGACAACATTTCCTACTAAATTAGACATTTTGATGCTTGTATGTGGGTGCGCAACTACTATTGTGTGGTAGCGTCAGTGAAGACCTACCGTAGATAAGAATGGCAAGAAATCTCTGTGTGGTGCAGGAAGTGAGACGTCCACGTTGGGTCTCTACAGCATTACATTCAAAAGACATACATGACGCGAATCTCCATCGGAGTCTGTGTATAACTCTTAACGCTAGCTCAACGCAACAAAACGGAAAGAGGCATCACTTTGTGATGGCACGTTTGTAATTGCACTTTGCAAGTACACGTCTATATTGTTTCATTCTCAAGGAAAACTTAAACTAATATATCAGAAATCATACAAAAAGAACATTGTCTTGCAAATCTAATGACTAAGCCATCTATTCCTAAATGCTTTTTAAAAGCTATAAATGACTTATAGCCAGTGTTGGGAAGGTTACTTTTAAAATTTATTCCATTACAGATTACAGAATACATGCCCCAAAATTCTGTAACGTATTCCGTTACGTTATTCAATGAGAGTAAAGTATTCTGAATACTTTGGATTACTTAATATATTATCATGCTGTTTACAACTACGTGAATGTACTATTGCTGTGATTTATTACTGTTACTGAAGGTTTGCGGCTCCGAACCGTAGTAAAGGGACCTCTGACTAATACGTCAGGTTCGTGTCGGGCTCGTAGCCGAAAA
>NW_005187567.1:1129474-1130753 GCF_000239375.1 Pundamilia nyererei
CATTACTGTCCGGAAGAACATGTGCAGGTTTAAGTCTGTCAACACACACAGTCTCCCTTCGACCCCCAAAATCCAAAACAAAATGTTTCTGGCCCAGTTCAACAACCCTGAATGGGCCGTCATACAGCGGCCGCAGCGGTGTCCTGTGGGCATCGTGCCTGACAAAAACAAATTTAGCAGTCTCTAGAGTCTTTGGAACAAAGGTTTCAGGCACGCAATGGTGCACCGGACCAGGAACCCAAAGCGAGTGCAAAAGCGGGTTGAGAGATAGCACCGATGGATCGAAGCAGGGAGGAGGATTTTCGGGCAAGAATTCTCCAGGCACGCGGAGGGGCTGACCAAACACTAGCTCAGCTGGGGAAGCACCGAGATCCTCCTTAACCGCAGAGCGCAGCCCAAGCAAAACCCACGGGAGGCGGTCAACCCAATTGCCATCCTTTAAGGAGGCGTGAAAGCAGCCTTAAGCGACCGGTGGAACCGTTCACACATCCCATTAGCTTGCGGGTTGTATGCGGTTGTGCGGTGGACTTTAGCCCCCAGTCCATCAGCCATGGCCGACCAAAGCTTGGATATGAACTGGGGGCCTCTGTCTGACGTAATGTCTGCGGGTGGGCGGAAACGCGAGACCCAGCTGTCACCGCTCTGATCGGCAGCCATGGCGGAGTAGTCTATGCCGAGAAAGACGGGAGAAACCAGCGCACGGGACAAACAGTCAGCCACATGATTGGATTTACCAGCCACGTGCCGAATGTCCGTGGTAAACTCAGAAATGGCTGCCAACTGGTGCTGCTGGCGTGCACTCCATGGATCAGAAACCTTGGACATGGCAAACGTCAAGGGTTTGTGGTCCACGTATGCGGTAAAGTGACGACCCTCGAGAAAAAAACGGAAATGACGAGTCGCCAGGTGGAGCGCCAGTAGCTCCCTGTCAAAAACGCTGTAATTGCGTTCGCTGTCACGTAGCGTACGGCTGAAAAAGGCGAGCGGTTGCCAGACACCCGAGATTCGCTGTTCCAGAACCGCACCCACCGCTATGTCGGACGCATCGGTGGTCAACGCAATCGGCGCTGAGGGGGATGGGTGGGCCAGAAGGGCAGCATTAGCTAACGCTGACTTAGCATCAGAAAACGCTTGGATGCTTTCCGGAAACCAGTCAACGGAGTCATTAGCTTTTTTACCTTTTAACGCCCCATAAAGGGGCTTCAGCAGATGTGCTGCTCTGGGGAGAAAACGGTTGTAAAAATTCACCATCCCCAAAAATTCCTGCAGTGCCTTAACA
>NW_005187567.1:1131157-1165653 GCF_000239375.1 Pundamilia nyererei
TCACCCAAGAAACAGCAGAGAGAGCGTCACCCTGTAACCATGGCAACCGTAACGCTGCCACCTGGAACAACAGAACGTAGCTGTCAAACAAAACCGAAACAGTCCTGACCCACGACAATATGAAACAAGGAAGTACCGTCGTGTAATCCATTTATTTCAACAAAGTAACTGTATTCTAAATACTGTGGAGGTATGTAATAACGACAGGAGAGGTCTCTGTGTCTCACTCCAACTTTCGTTCAACTTGGGTGTGAGTGGAGCCACCTGGTGGTCCGCCACAATACCACCTTTTGAAACGGTAACTGTAATGGAATACAGTTACTCATATTTTGTATTTTAAATACGTAACGGCGGTACATGTATTCCGTTACTCCCCAACACTGCTTATAGCATGCATAATTAACTACCTATGACAAAATGAGTTTATTCTAAGAGCCAATTGTTTTGGAGTAGGTGTGTTCAAAAATTAAATGTGAAGAGATAAGGCTTCATCTGTAATGTTTATCAAAAATATTTTGTTTCATTTTAAGAGTAGGTCTTTCAGGGGGTGTACTTCCTTAACTTGCATCCATCTCTTCTCTATATTAATGCTGGCACTGGGAATAGAAATACTAAAACTTTTTTCCTCAAGTAAAATTAAATATAACATATCATAAATATAGTATCAAAAAAATCCTGATCATTTTTTCCTACTTAAAAGTGAATAACGAAAGAGATATTAACAATCCCATTCCTACACTAACCAGACATTACTTACGGACTGTGGATGTTTAAGGACCAGAAACATGTTAGTCAATACCAATATCACAGAAACTGAAAGCACACACTTTAAGTACATGAATTAAACAAATCGATGACAAAAAGCACATGGTGGTCTGTGTAAAGTACATCACGTATTTAACAAAAATCCAACTTTAAAAAGATGGAAAGCCAGATCTATAAAAGAGCCCCGGTTCATAAATAGATCCTGAATAAACAAAAACATTATACAGTGTTATTCTCACAGTCATTTAGAATTAAACAAGTTTAAGACATACAAAGAGGTATAATGCACAATCCGTCTATCTCTCAGCAAGTTTCATGTGATGAATAAAACACTGTGTGCATTATACATTTAATATAGTTTAAAATATGCAGTTTAAAAAAAATCATGAACACACACTCACTCAGCTTACAAATGGCGATTAGTTATTGTATATGCTAAAGCATCCTCTAAGAGACTTTACTGTTCTTACTTAGACTGCATGAGGGCTAATTATCACATTGTTCCTGATGAATAACCAGTCAAAATGATTATACCCTCTACAAAAACTCTTAATTAGCAAAATCTCTTTCTCAATCAAGTATCTAAATTACATTTGTACAGTTCAGTGATTACTGACCAAAAGGAGGATTTTTGAGCTGTAAAGAATACGCTGGGCCCATAAATGGTCTCACTGAATGGGTGACCACTCACCGAATGAATCATGTCCTAATAATTAAATTGTATGGCATACCCAGAGTGTTAACTTTAGTGGATGCGCATTGAGCGCTTCTGACTTCTCAAAAGGCTTTTAAAGAAATTAAGTGATGGGCTTCGACAATAATTCCTCTTTTCTGGGTCATTGATTGTTCTCTTTTTT
This sequence comes from Pundamilia nyererei, assembly GCF_000239375.1. NCBI lineage: Eukaryota > Metazoa > Chordata > Actinopteri > Cichliformes > Cichlidae > Pundamilia > Pundamilia nyererei. Next base: position 1,132,780 of record NW_005187567.1, read on the forward strand.
TGGCTCTTCCAGACACATTTTGCTCTTCTACTTAAGATTTGCATTCAGGGATCCTTGTTCTTATGTCTATAACCCCAGTCAGGAGCCTGAGCTTTCTGAGCTGTTAATTTTAAAACGTGGTAATTAAAATATTTATCTTGTAGATGAATTTCATGGATTTCTTACTTTTTTCTGGAGCTACCTATTTACTCAAGCACAATAATGGGTGAAAAAGACAATGAAGAATCAAGATATCCATTTCTATACATACTGCTATTTAGCAGCAAGGAGCCACACAAACTACGAAAAGAGCAGGAGCACACTATCTACACATGAGGTGTAGGAAGTCTTCACCAAATATTTATATCTATGCAGTGTACACCGACATATCGTTAGTTAAGAGCAGACACAAATTAAACGGGCTTGTCAGTAAGAACAATTTTGTATTGTGCAAGGATAAAGCATTAGTAGCAATATTAATACGACATTATCTAACATCAAAGACAATTTAATTAAATGATCTTATAAATTACAAGAATTTTATGTCTGAATCTAAGAGGATGATAACGTTTACCATAAATTGTAGTCTGAATATATGAATATGCCTATCAATCAAATTTTGCTCATTTTCACTCTTAATTTGAATGATATATCTCTGCCAAGCACCCTGCTAATAGCAATGTTTAACCTTTAAACTAAAAGGCTCATCTAGAAAGCTTGAACAAAACTGCCACTAGAATGTAAAGACCTTAATAAACTTTCATAGATAATAACAGCATTCGTTTAATACACCGAGGCTGTGAAAAACCAGCAACTTGTGTCAGATTACAGCCAGCAGTTTATCTTTCTTTTCCTTTTTTCTGACCTTAGTGAACTAACAATTTGCTGCAATCTGTTAGCATTCAGCTATTAATCAAGTGGTTACTGAACAGCCTGCAGGACTGTTCTGATATAGTGGCCACAACAGCATACTCTCTGTTTTCAAGCACCTGAATATCATTTGTTTCTGTTTTTCTAAGCCGTATCAGCAACATGTCTGCATGTCATAATATTAAGCCAATAATCAAAGTCAATTAGCATCCTACTTCCCTCCCTTTAAGCACCTAATTCTTCACTATGCTATACCTTTGAAATATAAAAAAGGGGGAAAAATGTTACTTACTTTCTATTTTAGCTATCAGGTTTTCCTGATATCAAGCTTCTTGCTGATCAATAAACAGAACTGTAGGCTAGTGCCATTTATCACCTCCAAATCTTCACTCCTGACGAGTGATAGATCTCCCATACAGTTGCTATCTAAAATTACTCATAAAGACTGATTAGGGCCAAATCAGAGCTTTCCTTTCCTGAATCTTCAACATATCATCAAAAAAATAGCTTTCTGGAGTCAAGTAGCCATATGATAGACGAGCATTTCCAAGCGCAAGGCCAGGGTATTGTGTGCCATGAAGCTTATTTTATAGGGTCCATGATAGATGTTGTTTAGAGCGATTTAAGCGGCCCTTATGCTGGTGTCAGCATCTGACCCCTCCGCAGTGATAAAGCTATCAGAAGGAGAGAAGTGGAAGCAGAAGTGAAATACGGAGGGAGGGACACATGTGCCAGATAAACTCCTGCATACTGGGCACGCACCCAGCTCTGGAAGGGGAATGCCTTCATTCTTATCTGCATAAAAGTTGAAGGCGCAGGAGTGGCTTAAGTGAAAGTGCACATTAAGTCCTCTAATAATCTAACTTCCAAAACTATTTAAATCAAGGTTTTTTTTTTCCAAAACGTACAATGTTCCTTGTTTCAAGAGGGACACCCAAGCCTGACACATATTGCAACTGCAAATCAAAACAACAAAACAAGCTAAGAGCACAGCCTGATTATTTCATACTGAACACAGGCTGAAAATAAATGATGAAAACGTCATCAGATGCAATGATGACTGCATAAAAATGTAAATACAAAAGGAGGGGCACAGGCTTAGATACCAACAAGCTGCCCAAGAATATCAGCTGCAGTTGTGGCTACTATGTTTGCAAGGCACAACACATGTTAACTGGTACTTAACTGTATAAACTTGAAAACAAACAAGAAAATCTGTTCAGTCAGTTCACTTAAATCACACATCCTGAGGGCGCACAACATACTGATTATTTCTATTTATTTAAGGGGCAACAAACACCATAAAGTTACACAATGGGCTCAACTTTTCAAGTCAATTTTTTTCCTCAACTGGTATTTGTTTTTACATTTTTAGCAAATTGGCATCATTAAAATGATTGTGAATTAGCCATTACGAGTTCCTGTTGCACTATGTTCACGGTCAATTATCACAAGATTAAAGAAAACACAGAATTTCAGGAAAAGTGTAAGATGAGTGTTGTTTTTCCAACTTAGATTATACATTCAAAATATATATTTATATTCTAAACGACACTGACTCAAGAGCAGACCTGACATAAACATTGTATTTTTACAATTTTAACTATGCAATTTTCAAGCTCATGTGTTAAAAAGCAGCCCTGAAATACTGTGTGTGCATCAGTATCCTATAACCCACAGGTGGTATACAGACAACCTATTGTAGCTAATAATCTTTAATCAGACCCCCATCTGTGGTTCATTAGCACCAGCTAAACATCTTCATCCATACTTCAAAACATTTTGCATTACTGATAAACTTAATGATTTCCTCCCACAAACTACAGGCCATGCTGTCCGATCGCATCAAAAGTATGAAACATGACAGAGAGCAGGTTCTGCTGCAGGTTAGAAAAAGCACAAGCAAAAGTATTCTTCATCATAGAGGTTACTCAAAACCAATGGGACATTAACCCACCTCCCCTCTCGCCTCCAACCTTTATAATACAGACGCTGCCCCCAAATGAGTACTTGGGGTTGTCATGTGAAATTGAGACCTATTGGTTGTAATCACAAAATGCGACAGGCCTGTCCCCTCTGAGAGCAGGTCACCTCTACTCCCCCGCCCTGCTCCTGTTCTGGTCTGTTCAGCCTGCATGAGCCCCATGTTTTATTCCCCCTTTCTGTCTGCTAACGTTGGCCTTGTCATTTTTCACCCTGCTGACTGATTACTGGTTACACTGTTTAGCCAATCTCCACTTATAGCTCCTTGTCTTCTATGGCTTTATGACATTATTACAAATCTTTATCACCACTATCAATAGTCTTAGCCTCATAGTGAGGTGTGTTTAGAACAGACACAAACACTATCAGCCCAACCAACACATACTATATTATAACAAACTATATAGGAGTTGTGATTGGAAAGCAACCTGAAACAGAAGTTAGTTAATGTTTTATACATTTTGCATTATTACGGTTCATTTGCATATCAGGTAGAAGCTTACCTAAACCTTTTTTTCCAATCATTTTCTTGCACAGGCTGCACAGGTTAGACCGATATAGCAAAATTCTTGTTGTTTGACTAAACAACCTTTTGCACAAAATATTAAATCTGTTAGAAGTTAATGGACAAATGGCAGCAGTTCCTGTTCGACTGGGTTTATCACTTTAATCGTGAAGTTGTTCTGTCTCATATTAAAAATATCGTATTTTATGTTGTAAGGACATTGTGTTTGTCATTGCTGTATGAATATTGCTTTCTTCCTGTTTTTTAAAAAGATATTTTTGATCTTCCACAGACCTTCACATCTACGTAGACTCATCACGCTAGAGCTCTCATGTAAATCTAAATCAACATGCTACAACTAAATTTATACACAGACATGAAACACTTTCCAGAGCACAAGATGAAGCTTGAGCAAAATATGTTAAAAACTGTAATATCGTCCTAAACACACATACTCCAAGGCAGCGGCAGCAAATTTCGCCATTCTAATAAAGATACTCTTTAGTAAACATTGTTTCTGTTGCCGTCATCAACACTACAAACAAACGCAGCCTAAATTATCCCTCTAAGGTAAGCCTTTAACTTTTTAAGCTTTTAAAATATATGCATGTAAACAAGTGTATGATTCAACAAGAATATATTAAATTTGATTCCTGACCAAAGGCACTGTAATTTAAAAATCTACAAATTTCAGTTTAACTATTATTTCTTACAAACACCAATAACAGATATGACTGTACTGAAGTGCATTTTATAATTACAGTATTTTTTTCTCCTTTGAGGAAAATAAAACATTACATTAACGGTGGAACAATTGTTGTTAAAAATGTCGAGGGTAAGGATTTCTCAAAAGGCATGGAAAATGTTAAAACTATAAAAGAAAAAATGATTAATACTTCTCATTTTACTCAGTACTAAGTGTTTTTATTCTGTGTGAGTTTGTGTGCTTGCATTAGAGTGGGTTATCTAAGCGTAGTCACACTTGGCTACTCCTGGGTGGATGTGAGAAAGTGTCACTGCCTATGTTTGAGTAAAAAAAAAGGGCGTGAACACAAAAAGTGACTGATATAAACAGGAAATGTTAATATAACAAGTTTACGCTTGCTTTCATCAGAAGAGCGCTGCACTGACAGGAAGTACAACTAACATAACATTAATTGTAGCTGAATAATTAATCCTTAACAATCAGAGTAGAATGGTGACTAACTGAAAATCATAGACATTTTCCTTAGTAGGCAATTATAATATTATGGATTCTTTTTAGGCCACGTTTAAGGAGACCCATTAGCAATTAATACCAGCTACAACATGATTTAGAATATTCCCACACAGCATATGTCTAGTAATTGTTTATAGGTTTAGTTTGAAGATGAAAGCTGAGTGCACATTATGAAAGCAATATAGATATTTATACTATATATATATACACACGCACAGTTAAGTGAAACTCATCGAACACTAGTAATGGATTTTGTAGCACTTGGCTGCCCTCTGTTGGACACAACCTTTAAATGTGCACTTCATCTTCCAAGAACTCAGTGCAACATGATATTGGTTACAATGTAATTACAGTGAAATCTGGTTGTTTGTGTATGAAACCAACTACACAGGTCTAAGATAGGACAAGAATTAAGTATAATGCATTCTATGCATTACTTTGTACCCTTATTCGTACTTAAGGGTGACGTTTCTACAAGTAGTGACTTACCTAAAGTCATATAACAATGTAAAAAGAATTCTTATACCAGTTATCAGGACATAATAAAAATAATCTAGTCGTTAGCAGGTCTTAAAATACAACCTCTGATAAACATGATAATATGATACTGTGTCATAATTTATTTAACAAAAGTTACAACAAAAAGCAAAAGCTGTGTACCAGCTACTGTTAATCAAATGCCCATGATTAACTGATCAGCAGCAGTTGTAACCATCTCAATCAAAGCAGAGGTTTTGGCACTTTGGTGCTCTGAAGCTTTGAGGTGTGGATTAACACAACACCATAGAGGAACGATAATGTACGGTGTTCATATTTTTTGCCATTTACAAACAATATAAAATGCATCATGTTATAGTGAGAAAAATTATTTACAAGCAGAAAATTTTTAAGACAGTGACCAAGCTTCACAGGAGTGGATATTCCAACAAATCTGTTCCAGAGTCAGACTATGCAATGCTGAGAAACTGCAAAAAGCACAAGAACTACATGTCAGACTCTACATGCCTCTGTTAACATGTTAAATGTTCAAAAGTTCAATTTAAAAAAAAACAATCTGAGCTTGTTTCGCAGCCAGAGGAGCTGGGCACCCTGCAGTTTGAACTCCTCTTTTTACCAAAGTATTGTAGAGTCAAATGTGACAGCGAAAGCGCAGCCCAAACGGACTCATGCTACAAGACAATGACCCACAGGGAAACCAGCAAATCAAGGTGTTACACTGGCCCATTCAAACTCCAGAGTTCAAGTGATTGAAATGTGTGCAAGACCTTAAGAGAGCAATGCAAAGAAGAGTGGGCAAGATTTCTTCCACCGCTATGTAAGACACCAATAAAGTCACACAGATTCACATGATTCACAATCAAGTTATTGCTGCTAAAGGTGTTCCTCCAGGTCACTGAATCATGAAGTGGAGTTTTTCTTACACTGCTTCAGCATTATAGCTTATTTTTTGTTAAATAAGGACATGGTTTAATATTTATTGTTATATATATATGAGGTTATAGTTACCACATTTTTTAGACCTGGTAAGGACTAGATGATTTTTCTAGTATGTCTTGATATGTGTACTTACTTTTACCATGACTTTACGCAAAGTAAAGCAAAATTTCCAAATTTCCCAAACAAATGAATTTTGTTTAGAGAAATGCTCAAAACTGAACATAAACTAATTTAAAAGTGTAACAACCAAGCTTATGTATACAGTTCGAAAATAATATATTTTCAAGATAACTCTAAAGGCATTCTTATCTCATTTATAAATGAGAAAAAATAGACACATATTAAAGGGTAATTATGGATATCAGCCTCAAGCCTTTGTAAAGGTTAAATATGACCTGTAAGACTAATTAGGTCTCCCGTTTTCTCTAGATGACTTTTTCCACTCTCAAAAACCTGACAAGGGCCACGTAAGGACAAAAAGTGTAACGTAGTTTGTAACGTCTGACATCTCTGTTGGTTGTTAATGGTTTATCTTACACTAACCCCAGATGGTGCAGCCTACTAAAGGAATTCATTATGACTCAGGGTGGTGTTTCTTTATGAGTCACCATTTTACATAAGAGATAGCCTTCGTTCATAAGTGACAAGAACAACTCCCTTTTTTCTTCAGCACTGAAGGAGCTTCTTTAGAAACAAAGATTTAAAATTTTATTTGACCCACTTAGCGCAGTACTTTTCCAATGTTATGCAACTGAGAGACTAGTGCATTCAGTTTATAGTAAGACAATGGTGCCATCTAGTGAGCAACAACAACACTTCTTATTTTTCCGGCTATAGAATAGTTTTGTTATATTAATTTCACTGAAAGAACAGCAGTTTGTCTGTGAATGAAAAGCCATATTTGTTGCTTTTCTCCACTGGATTGTATTTTATCATCTGGGAAAATAAAAAGCCCCAAACTTAAAAATAGAGTATTTTATATAAAGTTGATAGTACGGAGAATACAGCTGATCCATATATTAATCTTATCTGTGATGCATCTGCATTATAAGATATTTGTCTGTCTATATTACATATTTGTAGTAGATATTTGACTACTTAGCTATTCATTCCCTGGGATTTCAATTTTCGAATTTTATCATTTTATTACATTTTTTATGCTAAATTAGAAAAGCTATGTCTTTAAGTATTTAGATAGTATTTATTTTAAATTGTACACTGTACACCGCCACATTTAATTAGATCTTACTGACAGAAAGACAGGCAGACTTTCAGTTCAAATTCAAGTGCCTTAACAAAAAACGTGTTTAGGACTGAAAGTCCCATTTTCACTGTCTCAAAATGAATTGTATAAACTTATCATGTTTGATGAGATAATGTGGTACGCTTCAGAGCTGTTTCTCTCCTCCTCCTCCATACTTATCTCTTACCGTCATCCTGATACAAGTTCATCTTTGTTTCATCTGTCCAAACATTTTTTCAAGAGCTTTGCAGGGTCTTTAGAAGTTTTCTGGCAGAGTCTAATCTGATTTTCTTGTTCTTTCGTGTAACCAGTGGTTTTCACCTTGCTGTAAACACTCTGTATGTACATTCACCATCCCTTCTTCAAGCAGCAGTTGCTGAATTTCTTGCCATAGTGTAATATTTGTTAATTCAGTGTGAACGTGACTAAATAGTGGAAATAAATGATGCCAGAAAACCCAAGCTGTGAGAAAATTGTTGGAGGAAGCAGTTATGATTTATGCACTGACTATAAGAAGAGTCTTTAAAAAGATGATCCCTTAGTGTATTATAAACGTACTATAAAGATCTTATATTTGTCCCATATTAGCTTCTCTTCTCTGTTTAAGCCCACGTTAATGTAAAAATATTTTACTTAAATAGAATAACTGCCAGACTACAGGCTCGCTTTTGATTCTCAGAGTTTCCATAACTTAAATGGGAAACAGAGTCCTAAGCTATCAGGTCCCTCTGGTGTAAAAACATCTCCCAGTTTGAGACTTGGGAAACAGACACTCTTTCTACTTTTAAGATTAGACTTAAAGCTTTCCTTTTTGATAAAGTTTATAGATAGGGTTGGATCAGGTGAGTCAACCCCATCTCTTAGTTATGCTGCTATGCTGCACTGAGCATTTACTCTCTATTTACCGCTTTTTACTCTCCATGTCAGTTACGGCTATTTCCTTTAAGATAATTACTCTGTAAGCTATTAATTTGTAAACAGAGCTTTAATTTATTTTAAAAAAGAAAAACAACATATCCATTTGAAAAATATTTCCTTTTTTGTTTTCATGTCACAGATGGAGTGGCTACTTCTTCTGAATATTAAAGAATAAATAAAGAAGGAAATGATAAGATCATTAATGCAGACAAACTAAAAAAAAAAAGGACACACATGTTTCACTTATTTACTTGTTAATCCAGTTCTGTTTCTGCTACTTTGATTTTTATACTTGTCTTATTTTTTTACTGCCCCTCGTTGTGATTTATGTTTTGTTACCTGAGACTGGCATAATACAGTTTTGTTACAAGATGCCATCACTCAAGTAAATAAAAGTTAAGCAAACACAGCAAAAAATCTTACATAAAAACGTTTCTTTTGAAAAATGTAAAAAAAAAAAAATAAAAAAAATTAAAAAAAAGACACTAGGGAAAAGAGAGACCGGACTGAATAATATTGTCCACTCATAAAACCAACCACAATTTAAAAAAATAAAGAAATATACAGTAAACTGTGTCAACCTCTTTGATAAGGAGTGGTGCATTTGATCACTGACCTGGGATCCCTACAGAAAGTGACTGTATTTTGCCATTTCTATTCTGAGCTTCTGAATAGTGCCTAGCAAAAACCCTCCACATTACTATAAGAAAATGAAACGAAGATTTTAACCATCAGGAACAAAAGTAAAACCTTATAAAATAATAAAAACAAGACTGAAATAGCAAACTCATTCTGAAAACTAGCTGACACCAAGGCAAACTAGATTTGAAATTAAAACAAAAAAAGGCCATTTTTAATTATTTAGCTGATGTTATGTTATGTCCACTAACTAAGGTGAGCTAAACATGCTGTATGAGAAATGCTTTAGTACTCTTCCACTGGTATTTATATACACATTACTCTCAATTCATTCTGTAAATGGGAAATGGCCAAAATAAACTACCCTATTACCTCCAAAATGTGCAGTAATGCAGTATAATGTGTAGTTTAAATTAGCCACCCCTTATGTAAAGGTAATTTTGACTGCTCCCTGTATCGCTATAGCAGATAGATCAACATGCGCAGACATCCCTAACACACATCTCACATTTACAACAGGAAAGTGTTCATCAACATTATTCTGACAAACCAAGGAGAGAATAGTGAAAATAAGTCATGCAACTGAATGCATAAACATGGTTCCTCCCATTTTTAATTGTAGAAAATTAAAAACTTATTACATGCTTTTTGGAAAGCACGTAATAAGTTTCCAAGTGTTCAAAGTCATTTTATCAGTCCCTTAAATTAGCAAATGGAGCAATCTTTCTCAATGCAAAAATTACTGCCGAAATGACACACCGTTACAGCAAGGAGGCATCTATAATCCATGTTATCTGTCATAACATGGATTATAGATGTAGACATAAACGACCACTTACTGGACAGGCAGCTGCGCACCTTCTCTTAAAGACCGATTTAGCTCCACTACCAAAACAGCACATTCAGAAAAACTTTAATTTCTCTATTTGTAACTTCCTGCAATGTCACATTTGTGCCTAGCAGGGAATGATCTGATAACGGTTTGTTTCAACTCTGTACTCTCACAACATTTAACTACACAAAGCATTTACTGCACTGCGCTTCCCAATGCATTTCACTCTGATTGCATTGTGCCACTAATGCTTGCTATTCTGCTACTGAATTTTGGAAGGCATTTTATAATAACTGTTAGTTGTTAAACGGCTTAGTCAATGCAGTACCACCATAAAAATGGATACGATCATAGCACACATTGAATGAAAAAGTCAGTCTGTATGCCACGGCCTGTCAGAAGAGAGCAAAACAAGGGGAAGAAAATCAAAAGGTTTAACAGAAGCGACAAGTTTTTTCCGACCAAAACCGCAGTGAAAAGCAAATCAGTAAATACATCCACCTCTGCAGCACTTCAGCCCAGTCATTTTACACCGGTGCACACAGGCTGAACATTATTAGATCATTGTAAGTGTGTGAGGGAATTTCCCACATCAATTGCTAAATCATTTAAAGTATACCAGATACCAGAATGAAATTCAACCTATAATTACGAATCCCTTTTGGAACAAAATAGATGATAAAACATGGTTTCCACAAGGGCACAGTTATCATGGTTATCACACAGCTCCTTGACAACTTATTGTTTGTGAATTGCTTTATTCTGGCATATATTTTGTTTTTATACATTATTGGCAGAGATATGAAAGCACTCTTGAACCACTCGGGAAGCAGGACAAAGTTTCAATAGCATGCTGTTGATTACTACTAAAGCCCTCATTAAACTGCAGCCAGCATGAAACAATTGGCATGCATTTTCTATCAGAACACGTCCATAATGCTGCTGTTTGGCTCCTACTTTTATATGGCCCATTTCCCTTAAATGTGTTACATGCAGTTTTGTTTTTTTTTACTTCCCCAGCTCTTTTCATATCAAGTGGTTGTTTTTCGTTGTGGTCCAAACACACTTTCCCACAGGGAACTCCCACAGGCAAAGTGCCCTCTGGTGGACAAATTATGCATCGTCAACACTCACAACATGGTTGAAAAGTGTTCCGCCCGTGTCTTCTTTAATTTTTCAACTTTTATTTACCAGTTGTTGTAAATGTAACATCAAGACATCAGCCAAAACTATCGGCCAGCTAAGAAATTGGTTAGGTTCTTCTTTCTTTAAATTCTTCTCTCTTTCCTTTCTGGGCTTTGTTCCATGAAGCAAGTACAAACATTCTCAGGGTATCTTTCCATTACTTCACTTACCATCACTTATGGTAGCAATGTTAGCACCCATACATTTTTTTGACAATCAGGCATTTCTGATTCATTTTATCCTTGGAAGTAGTGCAAGTTCTCTTAATAGAAGAATGCTACAGAACCCAATGTCAAAATATTTGCATGGCTTACAGTCCTACATTGGATTTGTATGTTTTTCTGGTTACATTTAATAAACAGAACTTGTCCTGTTAGTAATTACTTGCAGCTAAATATCATCTCTTGGTTTGTAACCTAGTTCTAAATTGCCATGCTTGGCAGATTGTATATTGAAATGAACTGAGTGTGCCCTAATATAATTAATGACCTAATATAGTAATAATGTTTACCTTATTTGAAGTGAGAAGAGGAAGTTGCCAAAAAATGCTGTGTAAGTTAAGAGTGTTAATGGTCTGTCATTAAGACACACAAGACTCAGATGGATCACAACTGTTATTCCATTAACTTAATATTTAGATGTGCATAAGACAGTTCTATTTTCTTTATTTTTTCAGCTGCAGTCCTGGTGGTGTTTAATGGTATGAAACTAAGAATTAACTCTTAAAAAAACCCAAAAAAACAGGATTACATATTTAATCAATTTAATAGAAGGTCCACAAGTACAAACAGGCGCTTATTGAACATGTATGAAGCGTATAGAATAGAATTAAAAGTGAAAAAAAAATTCCAGCCAACAAAACAGTGGTTAGCATTGTTGCATCACAGCAAGAAGGTCCTGAGTTCGACTCCACCACCTTGCCAGGGCCTTTCTGTGTGAGGTTTGCATGTTCTTCCTGTGTTTACATTGATTCCCTGCAGGTGCTCTGGCCTCCTCCCACAGGCCAAAGACATGCACTTAGTGGGTGAGTTTAATTGGCCTATCTAAATTGCCCATGAGTGTGAATAGTTGTTTGTTTCTGTTTTAGCCCCGCAGAAGTGGACGTTATTCAGTTTCAGCTATGTTAATGTTAATTAAACTAACAAGAGGTAACAATGACCTAATCCCCCAAACAACAATTTCTTTACAGGTGTAGGGCACTTACACTTTTCCCCCTCTTTCTGTTTTCTGTTTTTTTTTCGTAGTTTTGCAATTGGCTTGGGTCAGTACCACTACTGGCAGCATAAAGTGATGCCTGGACCCTATAGAGATTGCGCAGGTAGTCCAATCCCTTCAGAATGGGACATCAATATGTGCCATTACAAAACAGTTTCCTTCACCTCCCAGCACAGCCTCAAGAGTATGCGATTCCAGGAGACAGCCAGTTACTCTAGGTGAGCTGGACAAGCCCTTAGAAGATCCTTAACCCATCAGCAGGACTGGCATCAGCTCTTGTGCAAGGAGGAACAGGATGACTGTTGCCAGAACCCTACAAAATGACCTCCATCAAATGGCTAAACAATCAGAATCACCTATTAACCTAACACCCTTAGATGCATGTCCAAAGCCGGTCTGTTCAGACACACTCGTGAGCCGGTTTTGAGAAAGCATTTTTGATGAAGAAAAATATAGTTTTAGTATGGACAAACAGCTGAAAAAAAGCCATTTTTACAAGTTCAGTTTAGTGTGTGTGTGTGTGTGTGTGTGTTTTTGTGCTTATGTAATCTTCAGTATATGTGCTGATAAAGGGGTTTTTTTTGCATTGGCAACAGAGAAGAAAGACTGGGTCTTGTAAGAAAGGATATTTGCTACAAAATATATATTATTAGTAAATACCAGTATTTCTTTTAGCTTTTTTTTGCCAGCCTGCAGTTTTGCCAGACTTCCACAAGCACTTGGATAAACTAAATACGGGTTTAAGGGGTGATTAAAGTCTTAATGAATGCAGCCTTGACAGTAATTTAACATATTCGTTCCTTTCACGACAAAAAGGTTGGTGTAGTTTGTGATTCAAATTCAATTGTTCTTTACTCAAAAGTAATTTGAAAATTCTTAATTTAATCAGGATAATTTAAATAACAAAGCGATCCACTGATGATGAAATAGCTCGGGATATAAAGCACTTTTAATTGCCAGGCTAATAAAAATAAGCCCTCCAGAGCTGTAACTGTAATGCAGTATATCTATATAGATGCACATGTACATCCAAAAGCTTAGGTTCCTCTTAATCTCTTAGGATTGCTTTATAAAATGACGTAAAAATCATCTAGAAAATTAATAAATACATTTTGTTAAAAAGAGAGAAAGAAAATCTGGGACAAAACAACATTCTTTTAGTACTCAGGCAACTGTAAGGATCAGGAAATCATGCACACACAAGAAACACAGAAATTCCACTTTCTCTGATGCCAAGTCGTGCTACAACAAAGTAAGAAACCTGTTTACCAATGCACAAACCCACAAAAACTCTAGCACCAATGTCAATAAAACATTTAATTCTGTTTGCCCAATCAAAGTAAATATTGAATGTCAATAAAGGATTTAGCCCATAAAAACAACAATGTCACACAATTTCACTCCAGTGAACCACACACTGCCTTTGTCAAAGAAAAGCAAACTACAAATTCACAGCGGACTATGCCCAGGATTAGTTTACCAGGTGGTAAAACATTCATCACATAGCCTGTAAAACACTGCAGTAATTATTAAATCAGCATTAAATATTACTATACCAACGCACTTTACCTTTAATAGGCCTTTGTTGTACTTTGCCTTCCTCAGTTTGCACAGAGGCATAAAAGAAAGAAAAAATCAGGGTCACAGTTTGGGGCAAAAATCAATCATGTTAATCTCAGCAGGTCAACTTCACACTTTTTTTCCGTTTATCGAAGTATTTATCATAAAGCCCTAAAAATGTCACAATAGTCATTAAACCGGTGATTAATACAACCAGAGTGGCTTTTCTTACCTCAAAGACGGTATTATCATAAGTTCAGTCTGCTTCGGGAAATGTTTTGACCAAGTCTTGAAGAAAAAAAAGAAAAGGCGCTCACGTGAGTACAAATATTTGTAAGCTAGTTGGTTTGCTAGGAGGCCTATTAGCAGGCTACATGAACTTTACCTCGAGAAATATAGGTATTGTGTAAGATAACTTTGTGTTTTACTTCACAAGGCCCTTATGTTTTATCTAGACAGTTTGGGGGTTTGTTTGGTTTGGTTTCTTGTCATTTCATTATTCCTTTGTTTTCCATCAAAAACTGGTAGATGCTGGGCAGTTATTCACAATCACTATGTGGTTGAACCATGAGAGACAAACAGGTACAAGAACATGCAACACGGATCGTTACCAGCTACTTTGGGCTTTGGAGTTGACGTCACACCGCAATGCATTGTGGGAGCGTGCCACCATTTTAGCAGGTCACGAATCAAAACAAACACACTGTGTTGGAAGGAAGATTGCTACTAACCATACTTAAAAGTAGCTCAAAAGAAAAGGGACGTTATAAAGACAGATTGCTTCCGGATGCAAAGAGACGGTGCTTGCAAAAAATTGCGTGCATTGGAAATGTGGACCCGTATGAAATATAGCAGTTTGTTTTTTTGAAGACCAACTGCTATTGACTTAGCCTCAAATAGTACCTTGCCTGTGGAGTCAGCGCATATAGGGTGAACCAATTTTGCAATTATAAATCTCTGGAGGCGCACATCCACAAAGGACTGGGTACAAGACTTGGCTATTTTTAAGCCTCCACGTTGTGAATTCGCCGTAATTCAAACAAAGGTAAGTCAGCTTGAGTACTGCCAGTAAAATGCGTTTGATTTTGCCCTGAACATTCAGATTAGTGCAAGCATAAATTCATTCATGAGGGGGAAATTACAGAACATGTGGAGGCTCTGTCAGATGGATAACACAGTGAGTTCAGTGCATTGATGTGACATTGTCCTGAAGGGTTTAGTTATTCTCTATGGTTAAAGAAATTGCACTAATGAATTCAAATTTATTATAAATAATCCTAATTACACAGCTTGCTTCCGTGTTTGTGTGCTGTGTCACTAAAAATACATTTTATTTTAGTTTTATACATTGATTAATGACCTGCAGAATCTCCTTATCATATTAAGTGATTCATAATTGTCACTTAAAGTCAAACTTTGTGCTTTCTCCCTCTTGAAGTGATTACATCTTTGCATTACATACTTTAGGCTATTTTTTTGCGGTCAGATTTAAAAAAAAAAAAAAAACTAGGCAGATTTAGAATATACCATGCAGCGTTCTATAGATGGATACATAAAAAGATAAAGAATTACATGTGCTAACTTTCTAAACACTTTATTTGTTACTTTTATGATAAATGGATTTTAAAGTAGATAAAACACATTTGTGTCAGCCTTGGCTCATTAGTTGTTGTCCTTAACTTTGCTGTGTATGTCTCAGGTACTGCACGCTCAAAGACTGAATGATGGTGATGTGCGGATCGATCCTGAAATATCGATTCCTCCGATACCAGTCATTTATATTCTAGAATCGATTCTCACAATGAAATATCGATATTTTTAGTAATTTAGGGTTATTTTGTAGTTTACCATTAACTTAATGATAAAGTTAATGATGTGTTGCTGTTAATGACATTAAAAGCAACACAATGGAAAGAAACTATAACATTCGGATTGTCTACATTCAAAGGAACTACTTCCTACTCCGCCTTTAATAGTCATGTACGAAATACGGCTGTATAAATGTCTCAAGCCCCTTGGCGCACGCACTCACAACAATGGCTGAGCGTAATTGTGCGGACGTATTTTACCTCCACAAACAGCTGAGACATGGTTTGCGATACATGTGGCAAAAAAGTGCACCAAGAGTGAGGTGTTGTGGCTATACTTTCCCAACCTTGACACCTCAGAATTAGGGAGACATTCAAAAGGGCTGTTGGGGGGGGGGGTGATAAATACATTTTACAGTGTTTATTTATCGGATAAAATACGTTAAATGTCACCGTTATTATTAGCCGGCCCGGAAACAGCAGGGGTGTCCAAATTCAGAGGCTGCTTCCACCTGAGGACCCGCCCTTCGCGGTCTAAAGAAAGCCGGGTAGTACGTCATGAGTTCCCTCGGTGGAGTGAAACTGCCGTCTGCTCCTTGCTATCTAAAATATAACCGGGCGCTGGCGTAAACTCTCGACCGTCTCACACTTTCTTTAATTAGTTTTCTGTTTGATGTTTATTCAGCTGTGTGAAAACCCCAGAGGAACCCACCCGAGGGATTAATAAAGTTAAGTTTAATTTAATCTAATCTAATAACTTTAATCTCAGCCAAACCGATTTACTCACAAACAAATAAAACACTGAAAAAGCCAAACAATAACATTTTTAAGTTATCAAAGTGACTTATATATCATGTTATATATGATATCATTCTCACCTGAAAACATGTTAAAAGTTGGGGTTTTTTTGCGACCCAGAAAGAGAAATAAGAGTAATATTAAAACTAAGTCGCTGTGCGATGAATTCTGCAATATGGTTTTTCAGTTTTGTTGTCCAGGTGGAAATTCGGGAGAATGGTGGCTCCGGGATTGTACCGGAAAAATCAGGAGGGTTGGCATGTATGGTTGTGGCAACATCACTAACCTTGTCAAACACCTCAGAGTAAATCATATCACAGAATATGAGGCGCATATGTTGAGACGAACTGACGAGGAGGAGAGGGACAGATGCTGCTAGGGCGAGACAGACCTCTCTCATGGAGTCCTTTAGTGCTGCAGGCAGGCAAGGTGTTCAAATAGGCACAACTTCAGTTTTTTTTATTTCTATATGATGAACTCTGCATTATTAAGTGATAAGAACAAGTAATCTGATGTCCTGTAATCATTATGACGCTATAATTTGAGATAAAATAGATAAAATACGTTTTTGTATAAAGTATCGGTATCGTCGATACCACCCTGAATATTTCTTGGTATCGGATCGGAAAGGAAATCAGTGGTATCGCACATCACTACTGAATGAACCAGCATTGCAGCCATGGGTCATAGTGAGCGTCACAGGGAAGGTTGAACTGCACCTGTATGGCCGGAGTCGCGGAGACCTGCACCTATCTCGCTGCTCTTCTGTTTAAAGTAGAAGCAACAGTTTTGATCCGTGGCTCGAGGACTGTTACAGATGAACCTGCATACTGGGTTTTGCTGGGTAATATGACCAAGATACAGTCAGTGGTCGGCTATAAGATAGACTTCTCCTCTTCAGCTGCCCCAAAAAAGGTTCTCAATCAAAACATAAACAGACCATCTATAGTGACAGGTAAAAAAAGCCATCCTCAGAAAAGAAAAATTCCACCTGCTACTGTGGAGGAGTTGTCTCAACTGATGGGAAGCATAGTTCTGTTCTGAATAACCCATAATGTTTTATTTAGGGGGTCTACATTTGTGTCTGAAGTGCATTGCCATGTAAATAATTTGCATTTACTGAATATGTACTTACTAAGTAACACTGTTCAAAAGTTGAATAAAGAAACAAATGTTTGCATTTTTTTTCTTTTTAAATCAAAACCACTTTGTAGAACGTCACATCAGTTACAGAGTCCATGTCATGTATAGTTTACAAATGACAAAATGTTCACATATAATCATGACAGTGTTTAAATTACAGAGTGCTCTCACCCACACTCTCTTTTGAAAATTTATCACTAGAAGACTTTTAAGAGTATTTAACAAGAGCATTTTTCCCTGGTTTTACTGCCACACTCGGGCACATGTTCACTAAAACACAGCAAACCTTTACCATCTTATCCAGAAGGGTCACCTCTTCACCCTCACATGGAAGAAGTAATCTGATTGGCATGGTGGTATGTAACATGTAGTTTGAAGCAGGGATTTCGTAATGCCCCATGTGTAGCGTTGGAACCCAGTCAGGATTTGTTTCATCCATTTCATAGGCTGGTTTGCCTGCAATAATGAAAAACAATTAGCAAGTCTATAAATAGAACGTATACAATAATTATAATTCTACAACTGTTTATAACTTGCATAGTTCATATTTCTGTATAGTTTTCATATTTATATCCTGTTCATAGCCTTGTACACCCACTACAGCCTCTACATACTTATAGCATATTCATAACATACCTTCATACCGTGTACATTGTAACACCCATAATAGACCCATATTTTGTACCCTCATACCTATAACAGACCCATTTCTGTAATATATCTACAGTATATTATGGCTAAAGAACTTCTGGATGGATGCAAACTGCATTTTGTTGCCTGTACTTGTGACATGTGCAATGACAATAAAGTTGAATTGAATTCTATTCTATTCTATGTCTCCAAAATCACTCATTAGGATGGTTGTTCTAATTTGCTATGACCTCAGAGTGCATTAAAAATAAAACTAATAGGCTATAAAGAGTAATATGAACTTATTTAGGTCTTACCTGAAAGTGTCTGGAGCACCAACAGATATCTGTGGATGGTAGAGAACTGGGTATCAGCTCGTCTCACAGCTGCTATCCAGGCGATCTAACATTACAACTGACAACACAGCAAGTGCAAACTATTGCTGATGCTTTTGCTCTTTTAGTCTTTTTTTGTTTGGCCTGCTAAAATGGCGCCTCGGTGGCCACACCCCCTCCCGTGACATCACGCTTCAAAGCGCCCCTTCTTTGGCTTCTTCTTCTTTATATTGTTTATCGGCAAACAACGAAATGGTGCTTTACCGCCACCAACTGGTGTGGAGTGTGGACCGAAATGTCCAACAAAAAAAACCATTCAAATCCTCCCAAACTGGAGGAGGATTGTCCTAAAAACCAAAATATGGTGTTAAGATATTCATTGTGTGTACTCATGTTGTACAGTGTTTAACTGCATCATGGTTACTGTGGTTTAACAGAGACAGTATTTTAGTTGTCACCACAAGGAGGCACTGTTTCATTGTAAGAGCACGGATGCTGCGTCATCACGCCCCTAAGAAAAAAAAAAAGTATACCACAACAAAAATGGCACCCATGAGAAAAGTTTTGCCGCGTGTTGATGAGGAATAAAGTTCCCAAAATATTAAGGACTGTTTTGGCACAAGACCTGGGGCTATGCCAATCTCCACAGACTTCAGTGCACATGGCTTTAGCTGAGGTTGACACTGGCATGGCTTGAGGCTCCCCGCCATGCTTTCCTGTCTCTAGTGGCAGTCTGAAGTCATGAGGGGGTGGGCCTGGATGCAAAGCCGAGATGTGCTTGTCGCTTTCACATTCCTTAGAAGTAATTTTGGCTGTGCAGTTCTTTGCTAGATGCTTGGTGGATCCACAACATCTGAAGCATATGTTCTTCTCCTTTTGGTAAGCTTTTCTTTCTTCAAGAGACTTACTACGAAAACTGCGACATTTCCTAAGAGGGTGTGGTTTCCTATTGAGAGGACACTGCTTGTCTGGGTCATCCCACTTATCCAATTCACTTACCCCCAGTTCACATGACACATCTGTCTTTCTTACTGATATCTGTGTTCTGTTGTACCTTATAGGTCATTCAGCTTTCCCTACTCCTGTCGAGAGAAAAAAGAAGCTGGGATCATTCCTGATTCTCGCTTGTTCTCGTACAAACTGGGAAAAGACAGAGAAAGGTGGGAAGGCAACGTTGTGGTTTGTTTTGAACTTGGATGCACATGAAATCCACTTCTCTTGCAATGTGTGTGGTAGTTTCTCTACAATAGGATTGACACCACGTGCTGTGTCGAGAAAAGCGAGCCCAGGTGAGTGCCCTTCTGCTTTAGCGAGTTCCAGTTCAAGTAAGAGGTCACCAAGTTCCCTCAGCCTGCTGTTGTCTTTGGCAGATATTTTTGCAAAGTCTTCCATTTTCTTAAAGAGGGCATGTTCAATCACCTCTGGAGCTCCATATGACTCCTCCAAGCGCTGCCAAACCATTTCAAGGCTTGCAACAACATTATAAATTTGCGCAGCGCTGACTCTCCTTGCTTGCTCAGACGACTGTGGTCCTAACCATTTTATAAGGAGGTCAAGTTCCTCTCTAGGTGACAAAGACAAGTCCTTGATTACATTTAAGAAGGAGCATTTCCATGTCCGGTAGTTTTGGGGTTCGTCGTCAAATTTCTGTATAGTAGTTGACACAAGCTCTCGTCTCATTAAATATTTTGCCACATCTGTTATAGCGGATGAGTTATTGTGGGTAGGTGGTATTGGCGTGAGTGGTTCAAACTGATGTGCTGGACTTGTGTATGTCCCATGATCGTGGTGATCGCTGGGTGGATGTTGCGGTCTAAGCTCCTGATGTGTGAGGTCCTCCTCTTTCCACAAGGGTGCTTTGGGTAGAGCCACAGATGAGCTTGGATATCCTTTTTTAAGGTATGGTGATGACTGTGTGTTATCTTCAGCAGGAGTATTTTCTTGAATATTTTGCACATATGACTGACTGTCAATGTAATCTTGAACTCTTTGCTTACAGTCTGCAGGGATGATTGGGAGTTGCCCGCTTTTCTGGGAATTTTGTTCCTCCAGCTGAACAGCTGCCTCTAAGACCTGTGCTTCAGCTGATGCAGCAGCAGCCATTTTCTTCACCTGTAGAATATGCAGCTGTGCTTGGATTTGAGCTTGTTGTTTCATAGCTTCAGCTTCTTGTTCCGCATAAGCCAACTGCGCTTGCGCAGCCTCTGCTTTGGCACGTGCCCTGAGCGCTGCAACACTTGCTGTTGACCTGTTGGAAAGTTTTGAGCTGGAACAGAATGATCTTGTCTCCAGAGATCCAAGTGTCTCTACCTGCTGGGATTGGTTAGCTGATGGCTCAGACATTGTGAATACAGTAGCCGCCTTGAATGGTGAAATCTGCTGAATTGTAAACCTTTTTACTGTTCTGTCCTCACTAGATGTGGGCGTGATTTAGCTTATCCAGTTTGACAGACAGTGAACAGAATGAGAAGAAGAGAATGCTTTGAACTGAGATTCTTCTTTACTTCGATCTGCATCTCCAGTTTACAGGCCATGTTACTGAGGCTTCTTATACATGGTATCCTTTATCCATTTTCATTACTCTCCTTTCTCTTTTCTTTTTGTAAAGCAAAATAAACACAAAACAGATAATTACCTTCTCATTCACTGAACATACATAATGTACTAATTGAAACTTAGTTTTCATGACAACCAGCAAAAAACATAAATCTTAAGGTTGCCTAAATTAAACATAAACATCACCTTCAGTTAACTAGCATTATTGATCATAGCAAGTTAGCAAACACATGCTAATATACAGTCGCTAGCACACAAGTAGCTTTACAAATGAGTAATGACCACACAGCTGAAATAGTAACTCAGTATATGCACATTACACATACATCACAAATCAGATAGTTAAGGTTATAGTATGTAATGAAAACTTACAGGCATGCGTGGGCAAAAGTTTCACCTCCACTGAGCACTTGTAGCAAACTAGCTGGGCATAACAACTTCCCAAGTACCAACTGTGGCCACAAGAGGGTGCCAAATCATACAAACAAAAGCATATTACCACATTAAAGTTATACCAACACAAGGACATTTTTGCCTCCGTCGTCATTTTCCTTCGAGTTGATCGCTGTCGATGCTGCAATACTCAACATATGGCCTCATAACTTTCACTTCTCGAGTACTTACAAAATAAATCAACCAAGTCCAGTTTCACTTTCATATCACCAAGGTATTTGATCAATTGTCTTCTTTCTGCGTCATGTTTTTGACAATGCAATAAAACATGTGCAATTGTTTCCTGTTGTCTATTGCAGTCACACTCCCCTGTACAGTGTTTTCCTATTAAAAAAACATGCTATTCAAACCAGTGTGTCCAAATCTAAGTCGAGATATAACTGTCTCCTCTCTCCTGTTCCTTCTTGTGCTTCTCCTATTTTCCTTTGGATTTTGTGAAACCATCGGCCTTTCCTCTCTTCCTCCCATTGCTTTTGCCACCTTTCTTTCATTTTGTGCCGTATTCTACTCTGAATTTCTGTCCTACTAACACTGATACCCATATCCGCCAATGGTCTCCACTGCACCAGCCACTTCCTTATAAATGCTCAGTGCCACTTTGTAGCCAGGGTGTATAACATGAACTGGGTTTCCCTGGTTAGATGCGGTTTCCTCTCTGCGCTCAGCATAATACAATGACCACAGTAAGAGCACAGACATGGAACCCCATAATGATGGCATGTTGTGGCCTGCAGTGAGTCATATTTAGAACACCATAATAACTACACAAATAATAGCAACAACAACAACATTTTTTATTTAACATTTATTTATTAAAATCATCAGCATGACAAAATGTTTATTTAAAAAACACAAGAAAATGGGTTTACACAAGAAAATGATCACACTGTGACAAATTTGCTTTTCCATCCATGTCACTGAGCGAAGAGAAGCAAAGATGTGAAGTCACACAGTGTTTCTAGTTTCTAAATTAATTGGTGAATATCGCTTTCACTGGGATGACGGCAGATGTTCAGACTTAGTGTGAGCAAATGCAGCGGGGGATCAAATAACTATTTCCCCCTCTCCATATATCCAAGGTCTGTACTACAAAAAGAGATTAACAGTTTAGTGAGCTATGTTGAGCTTTAAGCTTTCTGTGTCATGAAAGTGGAAAAAGCTTTAACTTTGCTGGATCACTGTGTTAATTTATGTTACACACAAATCATGGCAGGTAATGTTCAAAGATTCGATTTGCAACTGATTGTAAGCGCCATATTTTTACTGATTCTTATATTTAGAGGATCTTTAAAGTAAACTATAGATTTTCTGCAGTAGGACTATGTTTTATACATAGTTGCAGCAGTGCAAACTGTACTTTGCATTATCACTGGAATTCGCATGGAATCAATTGGTGAAGCAGAAAGTTTATAATAAATGTTGTTTATATGTGGTTTTAATCTGTTGCAGAGTCCCTTTTACAGTTCTGGAATCGCAGCTAGTGCAAAGATTAGGGTAGTTATCACTGATCAATCAGTAAAATTGATTTCACTTTGATCTGGCAACAAACTGATCTGATTTTTTTGCAGAAGAGGCATATGATGCTTGAATCCCCATTTTTATGTGAAGGCACACAGAGCCTAAAGCAGAAAGCTGATGAAAAAAGTTAATGACCACTGCTGTAACTATAGCCCTGTGGACTCATCTGTTTATTTACAGTAGTTCTTTTGCAAATGGTTCAGTTTATTTCTGTGGTGCTAATGCTTAAGAGATTTTGACCTAGTTAAGGTGTTGCTTAACCTGTTGAGCTGCTACTTGTTTCCTCGTGCTTCCTACGCATTGTTTCATGTACCTGCAACAAGGCAGCCTTCCACAGCTCCACACTGACTCTGCCTCCAACAGTCATGGTTGTCTGTCTAGCACTTTCCTTTAGCTTCATATATGTTTGGATAAAGGTTTTGTAAACAAAGGATGCTTTCAGAAATATAAATGATTGGAACAATGACCCCAAACATACAGCCAAAAGTCATTAAGAACTATCTTAAGTGTAAAGAAGAACAAGAAGTACTGGAAGTGATTGTATGGTCCCCCACAGAGCCCTGATCTCAACGTCATCGAGTGTGTCTGGGATTACATGAAGAGACAGAAGGATGTGAGGAAGCCTACATCCACAGAAGATCTGTGGTTAGTTCTTCAAGATGTTTGGAACAACCTACCAGCTGAGTTCCTTCAAAAAATGTGTGCAAGTGTACCTAGAAGAATTGATACTGTTTTGAAGGCAAAGGGTGGTTACACCAAATATTGATTTGATTTAGATTCCATTGTTGAAAGCATTCTTTGTTTACAACATTGTTTCTCACCTGCCTAAGACATTTGAACAGTACTGAAGCTCAAATGCAAGAAAGCCGTCCTACATATTTGTTTTATATGCACAGTGAATATTGTGGTCACAAATAATTCCTGGAATGTGGCTGGAGGCCAAGGAAATGCCATCCATAGTAAGCATCTGACTAGACACCATATTTCTAATATTTTTAGGGCAGAGAACAAGAACAATAGTTTTATCTGAATTTAGAAGCAGGAAATAAGAGGGCATCTAGGTCTTTAAGTCTTTAAGACATTCCTAGACTTTGACTAATTGGTGTGTGTTATCTGGCTTCATGGATAGATAAAGCTGGTATCATCTGCATAGCAATGAAAATGTATGTTAGGCCTTCACTCAATACTGCCTAAGGGAAGCACAGAACCCTGGAACAAATGATTAATGTTCGCTTGTGAAGAAGAATCCCCATTTACATGAGCAAATTGGTGTCTGCTAGATATGAGATAGATATTTATATTTTCATAACATCAGTTTGGCTCACTGGGGGAGATTTTGCATAACCTTTTTTCATCAAACTTTTCTGAGATTGTTAGATGGATATGAACATTAAGTTACTATTGCTGCGGCTTTGGATTAGGTGATAGACTAGATTAAAAAAGAAATAGAGCATATTAACTAATTATTATAAAGTTATTGCAATTACTTTACAATTTGTGCTGTGTTAACTGTATCTCATAGAAGTATTGTAAATCACAGCACTTGCACTGAGATACATTTAAAACATTGGATAAAGTTACAAGTTACAGTAGTCCCCAGATAGAAACCGCAACTTTAAAAAAATATCACATCATAATTCCTATCTTATCTCATTTTGAACCACTGTAACTTAGATATTTGCTTGATATTTAAAGACCCTGCAAATACCTACACAGGCTGAGTTCAAGTAACTCACCCAACCACTTCTGTGGGCATATGCTGGCTGTGTTTGACCTATATGCAACTCTCACTTTTAAACTTGGAAAATAGGATTTATTTTACAGTAAAGAATTTAACATGTCACTGCAGGAAATAATAGAGGTATAAAAATGGCTTATGGAGACACTTGAATGGAACAGAGCTATCATTCACTCCATGATTTACACCTGTGGTCGCAAGCCCAGTCAGAATTTCTGCAATGAAAATGATTTACAACACAGTTATCCATAACAGTAGGTATTTATTTTCAGAAGGTGGTTTTGGGGGAGGCACACAAGTGCATTTACTTGTGCACTGTAGGTAGGGTTAGGTCATGGCATAAAGTGTCAAAAGCTGGTTAGCAACTGTATGTCAGATTAAGGCTGTGTGCAGGAAGGAGTGGAAGTAGAAGGACCCAAAGTGCAGACACTCTGAGGCGGAAAGTAGCTCAAAACTCAGCTTTTATTGCTGGATGGCAAAAAGTAACAAAAATCCAAATAAACTTACATGACCAGGCAGCCAGCACACACAGCATAAATGAGAGTAGATCACAACACAGACCCAAAGAAACAGGGCTTAAATACATAGAGGGAGCAATCAGGGAATGGGTAACAGGAGGGAAACACAGCTGGGGCAAATCAGGCCTAACGAGACAAGGGGAAGCAAAACCAGACACATTAACATCAGACATGGACTTTCAAAGTAAAACAGGAAACATAACACAGACTCACAGGCAGGCACTATAACAAAGGGAACAGAGACGTGGGACCAGGGCAGACACAGACACTAACTGGATGTGGGGATACAGCAGACAGGGGAGACAGCAACTATGGAACACAGACAGAAAACCAGAACACTAAAACTCTAACCAAACCCCACCCAGAGAACCTAAACTAAGAATAATCCTAAAACCCGTAAAGCAAAGCTAGAATATAATGAAATAACAAAATCAAAGAACCAAAAACACAAAACACTGGGTCAACGACCCAGGGATCCTAACACTGTATTTTACAAGCTGTTGGTTTAAATGATAAATTTATTGATTTACTGATCTAGTGCTTTTCTACTACATGAAAACTCAGACACACATTGATAAAGTGCTTTATTCTATAACATTAAGTGCTTTTTATCTATTATGCACACACTCGAAGTTGAAAGTGTATCAGGGGCAATCAAGGACACTAAATGTGGAGTGTAGAAGCCAGGAATCAAAATG
Organism: Pundamilia nyererei; assembly: GCF_000239375.1. Classification (NCBI taxonomy): domain Eukaryota; kingdom Metazoa; phylum Chordata; class Actinopteri; order Cichliformes; family Cichlidae; genus Pundamilia; species Pundamilia nyererei. Next base: position 1,158,560 of record NW_005187567.1, read on the forward strand.
GAATGGCTACAGCCACCAAACTAAGTTAACAAAGTTTGTTTTGTGTTTGAAGCTACAGTAATAGTGTAGACAGCCTAACTCTAACAAAAACATATTATGAAAAGGCTAGAGAATCACTTCTCAACAGGACTGTGAAAGCAGTGGATGTAGTAACTGATTGCATTCTCTTTATCTAATCGGTCCCATAACCCACAAACATTGCATGATGTTTAAAGCCTTGAAATCTTTTCGTGTGAAGCTACTTTACCTGCAGATAGTATAATCTGTCTGAGTGAAATTGCAAAGAGGGCTATCAAAGTTAACATATTATGAAATATTCAAATGTCACTTGACAGAAATATTATTACACTGACACAAAAAAAAATACTACAGGCAGTCGACCCATGATTTTGTGTACGTTTGATATTAGTCAGCTATTGTCAACTAAAAAAGCTTGTTTATATATGGGGTGGCTGTAGCTCAGGTGGTAGAGCAGGGCATCCATCGGAGTATAAATGTATGTGAATGTTAGATAGGGAACACTTGGAAACAGCCTAGAAAAAAGTGCTTGTCCAAATGGGTGTGAATGGGTGAATGAACAAGTTGTACATTTATACATATAGAGTAGAAAAGCGCTATATAAGAACCAGTCCGTTTACCATCTAAACTGGCTAAAGGAGTTTGATAGAATTGTTTTTAAAAAATGAACTGCGACAAGGCAGCATGGTGGCACGGTGGTTAGCACTGTTGCCACACAGCAAGAAGATCCTGAGTTCAAGTCCAACATCAGGCCGGGGTCTTTCTGTGTGGAGTTTGCATGTTCTCCCCACGTTTGTGTGGGTTCCCTCCGGGTACTCTGGCTTCCTCCCACTGTCCAAAGGCATGCAACTTGTGGGGATAGTTTAACTGGAAAATCCAAATTGCCACTAGGTGTGAAAGTGAGTGCGAATGGTTGTCTGTCCCTGTGTGTTGGCCCTGCGACAGACTGGCGACCTGTCCAGGGTGTACCCCGCCTCTCGCCCTATGACAGCTGGGATAGGCTCCAATAACCCTGAGAAGCAGAAGCGAATGGATGGCTGTAACTACAACAAGGATATGAGTGACAGCAATTTCAAGATAGTATAATGGTGCAGGATGTTTTTTTTCTGCATACAAGGCACGTTCTTGACCTAATCAAATCACATTCATAAATGCTACACAGAAAGTCTTTGTATAAATACGTGTTTATTGGAACTGAAGCATGTTTAAGCCTCCACATACACTGGGGGACATTTAAAGGTGCCAGAGAAAACCCAGGAGCAAATTTTCAATGCAGTGTTGAAGCCGCAGTCAGTCAATTTGAATTAGTCAGAAACTGATTCAGTTCATGCGACTGCAAGTGTGCAGGATTCTGTTGTTATGGTCTTAATTGATTGTGGGTAATTATGAAATCAATAATGGATGTAACAAAGGAAGGGTTCAATGCTGGGAAATGGGTGCATTAAGCATTAACAATTTCTTGCACTTCCTAGAGAGAACAGTTTACCACTTGTGGTGGGGATAGGGTTCAACAATGTGGACTCTACAATTTGAGGGTGGATTGGACCCTCAAACATTTACATGCACTCAAGATCTTTGTTTCATATGCTGTAAGTCTTCATGAAGTGGGATATTTAGTTATAAATAGGGTCAAATCCTAAACCTGTAAAAACATGACTTCTTGCTCTCTCTATGCAACTTGATTGAACTTGTCAGTTCAATCAAGTTGCAAAATTAATCGCCTTTTTAAATAATTATTTATGCTTTAACCACCATTTTCCTTTCTCATTACATCCAGTAAGTATCTTCATATTGCTCTATTTGTTTCTCCTCAGCAGATTCAAATCCAATTTGGGGGAGAAGCAGACTGTGGGCCAAAGAGCAAGTAATTACTTTTTGGTGCAAGTGCCCTCCTTTGGAAATTTAGCAAACACATTACATTTTGGCTGACAACTGCTTAACCACAAGGCTATTTGGTCCAAAGCTGGATGAGTAAGCATGAGATAACTGTTCAAGAGGCAAAGCCCTTTAGCAGCAATATTAATTCTGAATATTGCTCATTGGAAGTAAAAAAGGAAGTTGGGTGATGAACTGTAGAATCACAAAGTTGGCAGAGGGAGTAGGATGGGATGGATGCCACTGGAAGCAGCTGTTCAATTCCTGACAGTCAATTTTTGTCTTCTTTTCATCATTCCCATGAAAGTTTAAACCAAAACCACATGGTTAACTGACCGTAACTAAATACATGTACAATAACACAATGGAACGGTTTTGTCTAAACTCTCCCAAATCAGCTATATATAAGCAAACCTTGACAACAGCAAGGTTTTGGAAGACTTCAGGCCTCCCAGACTGAGTGGACAGTTGGCATATTTTCTCCGTTCAATCTGGATGCATGATATAAAAGCAGACATGTTCATAAAAATATTGCTAGTATGTCTTGTCTTGTAGTTATCATGACACTCGGGACCAGGAGAAATGTCAACTTTCAACAACGTAGTAAATGTTGCAAAAACAGTAAGAAATAACATGCCCAAAGATGTTAATTTATTACTTTTACCTTTTCTTATAGGTGTTTCTTATAAGTCACAATAGAGAGCATGAAATAGCTGGATTGTATAAAGGTTTTTAATAAATGGCCTGCATTTGTATAGCGCTTTACTCAGTCACTAAGAAACCCAAAGCGCTTTACACTACATTCAGTCATTCACCCATTCACACACACATTCACACACTGGTGATGGCAAGCTACATTGTAGCCACAGCTGGGGCCTGGGGCGCACTGACAGAGGCGAGGCTGCCGGACACTGGCGCCACAGGGCCCTCTGATCACCACCAGATAGCCATAAACTCAGAAGATTTTAATTTATACCTTTTGTCATATATTTGGGCATTTAAATAGACAATATAAAAAGTTGCAGCTAATGTGCTTTTAGCCATGCTTTAATCTTTACTGTGTGTCAGAGTTTGTAAACTGAAGGGCCCATAGGCAACATTTTTAATTTTAACAAGCCTTTTTTTTAGTTGAATGTAAAATTCAAAAACTAGGTCTAAATCTAAAAGAAAATCCAAATCCAGACATCAAAGAGAAATATCATGGACACTTTGACAAAGACTAAGAGGAAGAAGGGGCCTATTTATACACAGAAGGTAATGAGCAAAACGGAGACAGGTGGGGAAAATGGGACAGAGGTCCAGAAAATCATAAGGGGAAGAAGTAAAACTCAAGCCCAGACACAGGAGACAGCAGTTTTGAAAATAATACAGGAAATTAACCCAAGCAAACTCAGAGACAAGTATAATGTTGCTGCCTGAGTTGGACTCAGCGACTCGGGAGACTGAGGAGACTTTTTATTAGATTTTTATAGCTTTTATTGCATTAAGTTCACTGGAAAAAGTAAGCGGACACAACTCTACATGAGAATGAAAGATCTAGAGAGAAACAGACTATAGAGAAGAGAGAGAAAAAGAGAGACAAACACCCCAAGCCATTCAGGACCATAACAACAAGATGACTCACACTGAACGTTAAACATGGGAACAGAGGGAGGCTGGAATACTAATGAACAAAGCAGGAACTAAGAAAAAATTAAAAAATACATACAACAACACACAAATATAAACTATAAATAATAAATATAAATAACTATAAATATAAAACTGAGATGTATTTAATCAAGGATACAAAACTCAAAACAAATACAATTCTGAGAAACACAATTTCTTTATAATAAATTAATTAATTAATGGTAATGTCGCGATCATTGGTGATGTGAACATTGAACATTACAATAATATAGTAATATGGAGAGTGCTGATTTTTCAAATTTATATCTAAGATGTATGATGTTACATTTGTCATTCACTGTGCTCCAAATGTCTTGTCGTTGGATGAAAAAACTCTGTTGGACTGTGTATTGTGGCGAGCTCAGACAAGGGGGAGACAGAGGTGTTGTTTGGTCTTGCTTCCCCGTATTGCCAGGGAGCACAGCTGTTTATTTTCAACAGAAAAACACCGCCGCTAACCCAACTGCTCAGCGTAACTCTAGCATAACAACAACAAAAAAGGGCGCTCTCTCACCCAAAAAAAACCCCCACACAGTCGCAGAGAGAGCAACATAACGCTACCACCTGAAACAACAGAACACAGTTGTTAAACGCAAAAGTATGATCAATAGTAAAATGTGTGATGGCTTTTTCCACAGCTTGCCATTCACAACTGGTGCAAAGAATACAGTTACAGACTTAGTTCTAGTGATAGAGGAAAGAGCACCTTTCTGATGAAAAAAGAAGGCACTAGTTCTCCTGTTTTTGGAATTGTAAAGCACTTTGTGTGCCTTGAAAAGCGCTATATAAATCCATTATTATTATTATTAAACTAGTTTTCAGCTAACAGCTGAAAACCAGCTGAAAACCCTGTATATCTCACCATGTTATTCTGTATCTCCTTAAAAGAATCTAAGAAAAAATGACAAGGTCATCCCTGGCAATATACAAAGAAAGACCACCTAGTTTTTTGACAAATCACCTTCATATGGTTAAAAACTATATTCTATATTAGTCTCATAGTCCAGTTGGCAGGATAATCCTCAAAGAGATATTGGTTTAAAATTTATCTCAGCATGCTGTGCTGTGTGTCAACAAAAAAAAAAGAAAAACAAAGTGGAAAACAGAAGAAGAAATGGCAGGTCTTATTGTACAAAATGTTTATGGAAAACTCCAAAGAATCAACACAGTCTATTTTAGAGGCATGGAGGAATGATTTGCAAATGGATGTATCTGATGATAACTGGTATAAATCGTGCTCCTTGGCCCAGAATCAGACAATCTAAACTATTTCAATATAAATGGTGCACAAGACTGTATATTACCCCCTCAAAATTGCATCATTTTATCCCAAACATCCCCGACACCTGTACTAAGTGTGGAGTGGATAGGGGCCCATTGTTTTATTGCATATGGGAATGCTCACATGTGAAAGTGTTTTGGGAAAAGGTAATAAATTTGTTAAGCCAAATCATTGGTGATGCGATTCCACTTGATCCCAAACTATGTATTTTAAATGTATACCCGAATAATTTTGTACCTGCTGCAAACATTAGAGCTCTGTTTACGATCGAACTTTTGGATGCCAAGTGATGTATTGCTAAGTGCTGGAAAGATTAAAAAATATGTGGACGATCTCATTGGCTCAATGGACATATATACTAACACTGGGGGAAATAACTTGTGCATTAAGAAACAAACTGGACAAGTTTGGAGGTTTTGGGCCATATGGTCAAGATTCTACAACTTGAAAACTTTAAAACTTGTTAAAACCAATAAAGAAATGAGTAAAAGAAAGAAAGAAAGAAAGAAAGAAAGAAAGAAAGAAAGAAAGAAAGAAAGAAAGAAATGAGAAAAAAGGCAGATCTAAAAAGTATCTATTCCAGATGAACAGTTTCTAAAAGTCATGTCCTTAAGAAATAGTTGGGAAAAATCCTACAAAGACCTAAAAAAGGACGTGTGAAATGCAGCTGGCCTTTCGTTGATTCAGCTACTGTTTACTGAAACCTCACCAGAAATGGCCTCGGTGAAAGGGTGGCTGTCAACAAGCCATTCTTAACTATGGGAAATGAGGAGAAAAAGCTATGATATGCCAAATTAGAACACAAGAACTGGACTGAAAATTTGTGACAATGGATGATAAGGACTGATTAATCCACATTTTATTTTTTTATTTCAAGTCATTATCTTTATGATTTTCCTCATGCTGTGCATTTTCCATTACTATACCTCTCTGACCTGTCTTCCCCATGTGATGTTTGTGTAATGAATGTATGGTAGGAAGGGTGAGATGGCGCTGGCAAGGCTGGCACCCCTAACCCAATTTCCCTCAAGATGAATAAAGTATTATCAATCAATCAAACAATCAATCAATCAATCAATCAATCTTTAGAGGAGTTCAGTAGAGTGTCTACAGCCATATTTAAAACATGATAGAGGTTCTGCTATGATTTGAGGTTGCATTTCAGTTAGTGTTGCAGATCTTATCAAAAATGGAGTAGCATCACAGTTTAAATCATTGAGCTATACTGTCTAAAATGTGTCTGACTGGCTTGATTTGTTAGCATGACAGTGATCCCAAACACACTGCCAATGCAATAAAAGTAAACCTGAATAGTAAAACACACAATGACTGGAACACTATCATTCATGAGCCCAGACCTCAACATTATTTTTCAATACCATCTGGACACTGTCTGATTGGCAGCGGCTTCATTTTTCAGCATTACAGTGATCCCGAAGCCAGTGCCAAAGCAGTAAAAGCAAACCTGAATAGAACAAAAACACAATGGAACACTACGTGTCATGGATTGGCCTCCCCAGAGCCTGGACCTCAACATTAAAACACTGTGGGATCATCTTGAGAGAGAACAAAAAGCAACCAACATCCATAGAAGAGTTTTGAATGCCCGTCAAGAAGCCTGGAGAGTTATTTCTGAAGGTTACTTAAATAAATTATTAGAAATCTTGCCTCAGAAATCTCAGACTTTTAAGCTTGTTAGAGTTGCACACACTCTGTTTATGCCTTACATACTGTAGTTCCACAAGTGTTTGCACAAGTTTTTCCATAAGTCACTGCATTCATTTCCCTTGCAAAGTATTTGGAAATGAGGGTGGGTTAAGAGTTTTGCACAGTAGTGTAAATGATCTGAAGCTAACACTTCAGCTAATCCCAGTACAACCCAACTGTTAGTCATTTCTCACTATTTTAAGGGATTTTTTTGGCCAGCCACCAAGAAACATGAGCAGATCGTCAATGCTACGGAAATGAAGGTGCTCAGGTGGGCTTAACCCGCCTGGATCATGTGACGAATGAAGGAGTTGCCCCAATGAAAAGAAAATGAGGGAAGCGCGCCTAGAGTGGTATGGACGTGCGCAGAAAATACAGTGTCAAGAACAGCCCTCCAACTCGACACTGGAGGCCGCTCACCTCAAGGAAGACTGAAAAAGCAGTGGATGGACGTCATCATTGAAGACATGCGCTCAGTGGATCTCACCCCAGAGGACACCCAAGACCAACCCAAATGGAGAAGACAGAGTACTCCGTGCTG
>NW_005187567.1:1167015-1174740 GCF_000239375.1 Pundamilia nyererei
AAAAAAAAAAAAAGCAAGGCAAAAACAAATAATCCTGTTCATAATCTCATATCATATTGTGAGCTACTGAAGGCCTATAAGCATAACTGCAACAAAGTAAAATTCTGGTATTATCATAAAGATGTTTAGTGCAGTAATTGCTTATGTATGTATGTTATACAAGAAATTAAGGACAAAATACGGGGGCAAATTGCATCTCTGTTACATTGAGATGGTCTTCTTAGTGTTTTGAACAAATATGTTAAAATTTTAGTATTCGCTTTTATACGCAGATATTTTTGCTTTGTAGCACACATAGGAGGGGTTATTATCCAAATCTTGCATTGCCTTTTATATGGCTTCTGAGACCTATAGCTTTTTAGACTATGTGTTATTCAACGTTTACACAGAGGTAATGAGCATGTGCAAATGTGTATGTGATCAGTGTTTTAAAATGTCTGGCCTGTCATTGTCCTGTAAAATCCCTTAATGCAGTGACTGTGTAGAAACACTGAAATATTTTGAAATATATTGGGAAGCGACAAGTGCAAAGATTGCAAAAGGACTGTCACTATACCTAAGAGTATTTGTATTCAGTGTGTATCCTAAAGATTAAAGTTATAACAGAAATGAACAAACGTTTATAAACCTCAGTTTTGTAACTGCCAAGAGGGTAACGGCATTATTTGGAAGGAAAACTTAGAAATCAGCTGCTTCACACTGGATAAGACATGCAATATCAAACATTTTACTAGAAAGAATGAAATACATTTAAAGACAAACAAAAACATCTGAAATGGTCTGAGGGCCCCAACTTCAAAGATCTGGATCTGACGCAAAGTCAGACAGAATAACTGTTTAAACCATGCAGTGTTTGGATTATTCTTTCTTTTGAACTAATACAAATAATATTTTTATGCTAATTTTCATTTCTTTATTTTCATGTACTTGCATGAATTTCACTAGAAGAGTGTGGATTCCTATTTTTCAGTTGACAGGAGCAATTTGTTGTTCATTTGCTCTTTTTTATTTACAGCTTTTTTTCAGATTTGTTTCAATCCATAAAATATTGTTGAAAACAGTTTCAAGTGATACAACTCTAGATTAATTTTCATATAATGACTGAAAACTTTTTCAGTATTTTAGGTTGTAGTTTTGGTGTCCTAGAGAAGGAAAATTACTCAAATTCTCCTGTTTGTAGTGGGTGTCTTTTTTAAGGTCTTTAGCAGCATTTTCACATTTGCTCTAAGGTAGAGCGGATATGAAAATGCTGCAAAAGCATTCATACTCTAAGGTTTTCATACTCTAAGGTAATTCATCCAAGGTTCTGCGAAAGATGTTGTGATCAAGACCTGGTCTGTGCCAAACAACCAGTTATTCTTCAGATTTTAGATAGGGGTTCCTACCCGGTTGTCATGGGACGAAAGATGGCCACACCCTGGACAGGTTGCTAGTCTGTGGAGGGCAAACACAGAGAGACAAACAGCCATTCACGGCTCTATGGCCAGTTTAGAAGTGCCAGACTCAGAAGGAAGCTGGGTGACCCAGAGAGAACCCATCAGAACCCCTGGAAACAGGCCAAAACAAACCTTTTGTTTTTAATCGTTTTTAATTTATTAATAAATAAATGAATATTTTAAAGATATTTGATGCTGATGCAAAGTTCAGTAAGAAGGTCTACCAACATCAGTAGCTAGTGATGAATCATTACAAATAGTTCCGCTTAACTTGTTCTAGATATTTCCCGGTGAATACAAATAAGGTAGGTCAGATCTTTCTATGACGCCACAGTGGACAGGTAAAGGGGATCATAGAAAGGGATCTGACCCAGCTGGTGTGTGTAAACACAACGCGTATAACGTCTCCCGCTGAGTGGATTGCAACAGAGCTCAGATGAGCTGGGCGCATGCAGACCATCAGGCTACATTCTTAGTCCGGGACTAATTTTTAGTCCTGTACTTCGGTATATGTAAACAGCACCGCCCCGATGGTTGCTTGTTTTAAGCGTGGAACGATCCGCCGGGCTCGATTGACACTGTCTGATCTGCTGCTGCGGATTGCTCAGAATAACAAGGCTGCTCGCTAATTCCCGTCTATCGGGGCTTTCGCCGAAACACCGAGAGAGTAGGGTCCAAAAAAAGCCAACAAGGCAGGCAAGAACGCCGCGCCGCCGCTGTCTGCACCCAAGAATGGCTTCAGGAGACCTTTACGAGGTAGGATAAAAACATGTCTACGGAAAATCCTCTGTAATATTGACGAATAATGGAATTAGGAAGTAAAGGGAAGGGCGTCGCGTATGCAAAAAGCGGTGTCCTAAGCCCTTTAACAGGCGAAACTAACCCGTTTTCAAGCTTGGCAAAGACGAGATTGCCTAATTTAAGCTTATACTTTATGTCGCTTTTGATATACTTTGTCATAATTCTTCACGACTGTAGTAAATGGATAAGATGTAATTTACGGGCTGAACTCCTCAGTCTGTCGCCGAGTTGAAAGTCGTGGTAAAGTGACAGCAGCGCTGAGCGAACGGGCATGGTGAATAGCTACAGACGGAGTGATGGTTCTGAAGGTGCACATACGTGCCAAAAGATATTTTGTCATCACAGCCTCGACAGCGGCGTTAGTGTCACAGGCTGTTTGGCAGACAGAATCAGACACCGGTTTATTTTTGTCAAACGGCGTACGCAACTCGGTGCGAGCTTCTTTCATTGTTGATGCGTGATTTTTGTGAAATTTTGACTCTCGTAGTTATGGGCTTAAAAGTTGCCCGAATGGGTGACAGGAAGGTCACGCTGCCCCCGTGCGCAACATCACTCTGGGAGTGTGTGGGGGCCCGGCGAGGGGGGCGTTCAGAAATTGCACAAAGGCTGGCTCCCTCATCAGTTTTGTCAAATCTGACACATGCTGTCATTAGCTTTTGTCACTCTGGTGTGGTGTCTCGTGTTTGAGCTCATGGTAGAGACACAGATGGGTCTCCCAAGGACAAACAAGTGTACTTATTTAAAGTAATGTACAAAGTTTAAACATGTCACAAAGTCCATCTGAGGAAAAGCTTGGGCATCCACTGAGTGTTTTTAAGTAGATAACATTATCAGCTCACAACACTGCCAAATAATGCATGATGAGTGAAGCTGGATGTCAGCTAAAATACAATAGACTGAATAAGTGAGTGGCATTTATTGCATTTTCCCAAATAGTTAGAACCGCTGACTTTAATATTCCGTAAATGAGTGCTCTTTGTCTCAGAAACACATTAAAACTAAAGTAAGATAACACAAGGTTGCCAAAAAGAGAACACATTGGGTTATGTTTTACACTTGATCTTTACACCACCACCCCTCCACTCTCTTACTACTGCCACTATTATTTAGTTTGTTTAAAAAAAAAATTTACTTAATTGCTAAAGTTTCTGGGCTGCTTTCCTCATAAGCTATCCCTCAAGATTTTCTCCATTAAAAGCAATGCATTGTCCAGGATTGTAACATCTAGTGCTTTACTGAATCATTACATTGGTGTCATGCATTCATGAACTACCACTGAGATATGAAAGCTACTTTCAAGACATTATGCAGTAATTACTGTTGATGTGTGGGGGAAAATCCGTCAGCATGCTTTTCACTTGTAACTGTGTGAGTGTACCCTTACACAGGTGAAGTTATTCTGAGCAATTCTGTACTTTTGTTTTGAAGTTTGACTCTTGACACCTCTTCTTGTTCTAAGCGGGCTGTTGCCTTTATTTGAAACCTGCCTCATGTGGCAGCCTGTACTATAAACCTCAAGACTGATCAGTTTTGTATAGAGCTGAAATGACTGCTCATTGCTGAGCAGGTTTTGCTAACAATAATCTGTCTTTGAGTCATTTCTCTGCTAAAATGACTACAGCTGCATCTGATGCCAAAGTTGCCAACTGCCACAGTTAAACTGTCTTTAACTGGAGAAGCTGATCAGTGTTTACCTGTACTGCATACCTTTTAGTTTAAAAATGACCATGGAAAAGGGTTGTTTGACATTGCTGCAAGAGTTAATTAACTCTTGCAAATTTAATTCAGTAATAAGTTTTGCGGCCTGTTACCTGATCCATGATAAATTAAACATGATAAATTGAATGTCAGTTCCTCTCGCACTCAGTTCCTTCTTCCATTGTACTTGGAGCTTGGTACCCAATCTCGGGTGGGAGTGATGATATCTACCCCCTGACCTGTCGTCCTGGCTCCACCTTGCCGTAGCATGTGTGTTGTATTTTGTCAACCTCTAGCTGTGAGAGCAGTCCCTTCTTCCGAATGTTGTTTCACCGTCAGTAGTGGGTATCGAAGATTCCATAGGTCCCTCATCCTATTTATGTAACCCGTCCGCTGGGGTTACTTGCATAGTAGCATTCCAACAGCGCCCTATTTTCGTCTCTTGTCCTCTGATGGCTTCTCGTTCCAGTAGCCCACTTCTTATCAGGGAGCCCTGGTTCCTTAGTACCTGACGAGGACCTTGTTAATGCGGGCGACATCCGAGCCAGTATGGCTTCATATTTATCTGTTTTGCTCATGTCTGCAATGGGCTTGGTTAGCATAGTGGGTCTAGCCTAGGACCCTTACTGGATACACACGCCCCAGTTGGGAATCGAACTTGCGACTCCCGCTCTTACCACTACGCTATCCAGCTGCTTAATGGTAATAACAAGATCTGGGCTATCAACACCTAGGCCCTGCCTGTGATCAGGTACCCTGCTGGGATAATAAGCTGGCCAAAGGATGAGATGGAAGCCACAGACATCAAGACCAGGAAGCTGCTGACCATGCATCAAGGGTTTCACTCCAAGTCCAGCACCCTGAGGCTGTCTGCTAAGGGGAAGGAAGGAGGCCGGGGACTGGTGCGCGTCAGTACCACAGTCCAGGATGAGACCACAAACATCTATGACTACATGAGGAAGATGGCCCCAACCGACCGCATGCTCAGTGAATACCTCAGGCAGCAGAAATCCAAGAAAGAGGAGAAACCATCATGGAAGGAAAAGCCCCTGCACGGTATGTACCACCGGCAGATAGAGGAAGTGGCTGACATCCAGAAGTCCTACCTGTGGCTGGACCAGGCTGGACTGAAAGACAGCACAGAGGCACTAATCACAGCAGCACAGGAACAAGCTCTGAGCACAAGATCCATAGAGGCTGTGTAATCCAGCACATAACAGCAGGATGCAAGATGCTAGCAGGCAGGGCATACATGGAACACCATAACGAAGTGGTGGGCATAGTATACAGAAACATCTGTGCAGAGTAGGGCTGTTCGATATAACGATGTATATCGGATGACGATATAAAAACGTCTATCGTTTCATTTTATGCTATCGTTTGTTTCGTGGTGTCGCAAAATAAACTGTTTACAGCAATATTTTTTCATCCTTTTGATGGTCACTGTAGTGGCTACATTAATTTCTCCTTTCTCTTATATTTAATATAACCACACTACTGACGGACAAGCACCTGTTTTATGCGTTGTGGTTAGCAACAACGACGGTAACACCATCGCGTGTCCACTTGTTTATGTTTCACATAAACCTTTCACAATAAAGCTCAAGATCCTGTTGAGACTTTTCAAAATAAACTGAATCACGTGAAAGAGCAGATTATTTACGGAGAGTAGTAGAAGTAGTAGTAGAGGTAAAAAAGAGCTGCCAGGTGCGAAAAAATAAACCTTAGACTCAAACGTTAGAACAGGCTTTTCCCCGCAGCACGCCGTGTAATAAATACTCACAAAGAAAACGGCGGCCTTTACAACTTATGTCTAAAAATGTATAGTTTCATGCATCAGTTAAAACACTCGACTCCAGGTACGCTACGCGCAGCTGGAAACACTTCCCGCAAGTCGAGCTGCCCGAGATTCACATAATTTACAGAAAATGTTACATTTTTGTGATTTATATCGTTATCGGGACGATAGAATTCTTATATCGGGATATGAGATTTTGGTCATATCGCACAGCCCTAGTGCAGCCTGGAAGCTAGTGGAAATGGTGGATGGAAAAAAACAAAGGGGACACCCCTCCCCATATAATACAAATGATTATTATTAACTGAAATGACAAAAGTGGCACACTTATGGAAGAGTTTAGGGTAGAGTCACTCGTGCATCTAAGGGTTAAGAAAACCTCTTCAAAACATCTAGCTCATTTAAGAACACTGTCAAGTAGGTAGGTGTATGATTGTCATAGTCTACAATCAAGAGGATCTTTCATGAATTTAAAGAGGGTTTACAACAAGATGCAAAGCATTGATTACATTCAAGAACAAGAAGGCCAGATAAGGCTTGGCCAGAAAACATCTTAAAGAGCCTGCACAGTTCTGTAAAAGCAATCTTTCAACAGATGAAACCAAGATTGATTAGTACCGGAATGATGGGAAGAGTAAAATATAAACAAGGAAAGTGAAAAAGTTCATCGTGTGAAGAATGCCACATCATCTGTCAAATGTTGTGGAGGCAATAATATGGCATGGAAATCTATTGCTGGCAGTTTCTAATGATGACGTGACTGCTTATAAAAGCAGCAGGATGACTTCAAAAGTGTTCAGGACTGTACTCTCTGCTTAGATTCTGTCAAATGCTGCAAAACCGATTTGACAGTGCTTCACAGTGCAAATAGATTATGACCCAAAACATATGGAAAAGCAACTCAAGAATTTCTCAAGGCAAAGAAATAGGATATCCTTCGATGACAAAGTTAGAAACCTGATCTAAACTCATTAGAGCATGCCTTTCAGTTATTGATGACATAACTGAAGGCAGAAACCCACAAACAAATAGCAGGTGCAGGACGCTGCAGTAAAGGCCTAACAGAGCATCTCAAGGGAGGAAATGGAGCATTTGGTGATGGCCGTGGGTTCTGAAACTTCAAGCAAGTATTAAAAACAACTCAAACTTCACTTTATATATCAGTGACGTTAGTCACTTTATAAATCACTTTGATCCTTTGTAAATGGGAAAGTACTTATAAAAATGGCTGCACTTCCTAAACACTTAATGCAACATTTCTCTCAAAGGCTTTAAATAAAACCTTTAAACAATCAAATCATTGATTTAAAATCTGCTGTGGGGGTGTAGAGAGGCAAAAATACAAAAATGTGTAATTGTCCAAAAACTTATGGGCTGTGCATTGCATTTTATTTAGCATGCTCATTAGTATTTAATTTCATGATGAAAACAAAAGCAAGGTGATCACAGGCAGCATTGTTTTTCACATTTATAAAGAAAGGCACCAAGTCTTGATGCTTTTATTTGAAGAGGAACACCTTAAGGTTTCTCATAGGTTTCTGTTGGATAGTTTGGAAACCCGTGTTTTTATCTTTTGCTGTGCAAAGTTCTCTAGCTAGAAAATAAATTTTTAAAAACATGTTGAGGAGTCAATGAGATGGAATCTGTGCCAAAAGGCATTGGAGTAAATATGTAGTCATGTCCAAGAGTAAGTGAGAGAGGCTGAGACCAGTGCTGTATATTAAAATTCAGTACTTCAGTGGTATCATTTGACGTTGGGGAAAAAAGTTAAATATTTGACCTGTAATTATGTTGCTGGATTCAATATTTGGTCTGTAATGCTTTCTCTGGAGGGTGTTTCTTAAATTTCACTTATCTATTGAATCCCTTCTTTAGTTCTCAGTAAACCAGATCATCGTTTTCCTTCTTAGTTGAAAATAGTTATTGGTGAGTTGTGTTGAGTGTACACACACACACACACACACACACACACACACACACACACACACACAC
>NW_005187567.1:1174812-1184593 GCF_000239375.1 Pundamilia nyererei
ATCTAGTCTGCCAATAGCATGGCAGCAAAATGCATTTAGGAAGGTAGATATGATAAATTCTGCTCTGGTTCAAACCAAACATCAAAATGAGGATGAAAGGTCATTTAAGTGTTTTTGAATGTGGCTTGGTTGTTGGTGCCAGATGGGTTGTCTGAGTATTTCAAAAACTGCTGAGCTGCTGGGATTTTTCCATACAAGCATCTTCAGTGTTTACAGAGAATGGTGCAAAAGAGAGAAAGCATCCAGTGAGTGGCAGTTCTCTGGGTGAAAATGCCTCGTTGATGTCGGAGGTCAGAATACAGTAGCCAGTCTGCTTCGAGTTGAGGGGAATTAAAAAGTAACACAACCCAAGGCATGCAGACGAGTGTCTTGGAATGTACAAAACACAACCTTGAACACACAAAGCCCTCAAATCATCAAAGACTTAAAGTTGTTGAAGTTGTCAGGGCACCCAGACAGAAATATGAATTAGCTGAGAATGGCAAATGACCAATAACTTATACACAGATAACTTTATTTTTTATTTTTTATTTTTTGCCTGTCCTGTATGACACTGTAGCAATCAGAATTATTGCCTGAAGGCCAAGAAAATGCCCAACAATTTACTTTCCCAAGTGGACCTTTTGCCAAACTGCTCCACTTGATTTTCATAGTTTATTCGATCTTTATTATTTATTTTTATTTTAAGTTATTACAGTTAGAAAGGCCAGGACTCGGGGATGGGAAAGAGAAATAAAAAGAACAGAGAAGTTGGGAAGAGAGTTAAGAGAAGGAGAGGGAAAGACAAATGGAGGAGGAGAGGGATAGAGAGAAAAGACACTAAAAGTTTGCTTCACTACCTGCTGAGAAAAAAAACAAGCAAAAAGAAAACAGCACAGAAGGGAAACTATAGCAACAACCAACATAAGCATAGGTATCTGTAAATAATAAATACTTAATCTTACTGAGCAGCACAGAAGACCGACAATGCATGATATGTTTAGAGGCAGCAGCCAACCAAGCTAACCTGGAAAGAGCTGACGAGAGCTCTAGACGGGGGGGGGGGTCACCCAGCAGCCATGGTGCAGAAGCTACAGGGGGCTGCGGCAACGTGCCTGCAGGCTCGGCCATCAGACAGCTGTGCCAGAGTGGACCGAGCCCCGGGCCCAGAGGCTGAGCCAGGCCACGCCAAGCAGCCACTGGGAGTGAGCCTGTAGATACCTGAGCGCCCAGCCCCGGACACCAAGAACCACTAGTGCACTAACGGCTGAGGGCATCAGCCACTGGCAGGGAGTGTAGTGGGAGGGGAAATAGGCCTCCACACCTGGGGGGTGCCCAGATGTTCCCAGAGAGGTGAAGTCTAAGACCTGTCCTGACACATAGTCATAGACATAGAGAAACTGGCACACACAGACACAAGCATGCATTTCCACCCTCATGCACACATATACGAATATTCAGCACTCGTCCAAGGTGGAGACAAGCAGAAATGAACACTGTATGCACACCCTCACTCCCCAAACATACTCTATAACCCAGGTCCAGGTACCATCACCCCCAGAGGGGCAATTCGCCCCCAGACCCAGGAGATGTTGCCCTTTTCCCTGGGGTGGAGACAAGCAGACCGCCCCGGTCCTGCAACAGCAGTGAGGCCCAGCATCCCAGACCCCGATGGCGAACAGAGAACGGGGGTGTGAAGATCGCATAACTCTCTCCGCCCGCTCATATGTGGTGTTGCTGCGTGCTGTTCTAAAGTGCATTTAAAGCACAGGAAGGGCATGGTGCTTCCTGCCCGAAAGCAGCAGGTGTCAGCACGGCCCCTCCCGAGAACCCTCAATGTCTACATGTATTTAAAATTGAGAGGTGGGCACCGACACCAGAGGTGAGGTTGAATACACAGACTGTATTCAACCTGGACGCCGTATAGTGTGCCCACCCCCACGGCCCTGTATGTATCTGCTATGAGAATATTAGTAATGTGGATGTCTAGGTTGTGAAATAAAATTGAGGCACAGGTGGCCAGAAGGGGACAGAGGAGGAATGTCTCCCCTGCACCTCAGTGATGCACCTGTACACCAAGGCCCTGCATCTGTGGGGGTGTGATGGAGTGGGAAGAGGGAGGCAGTTGGGGGGGGCTCAACTCAGATAACTTATTTTTGATTGACTAAACAGCACGCTGATGACGGGTGTGGTTGGCAGCATCATAATTTTGAATTATTGGATAGTCTGTCTGTCACATTTTCACAAGAATAGATAATGGTGGTTAAAGGTCAAAGCTACTGTGGTCTAGCATCCATTACATTAAAGCGTTTTTTAATGCTTTCCACATCTGCAATTCTTTTAGGGTCCGCTTGGGTCTCAGTGATGTAAATTTCGTCATCAGATATGAAGGACCACATAAGAAGGGGTGCACATAAGTGGTCCGCAGGTGCGCATACACTGTCAAAATAAAAAATGCGCACCAGGTAAGAAATTGCAACACGCGTTTGCGTACATAAGATTTTCTGGAGGAGGACAGACATTTGTTTAGAACTCTTAAAGATGTCAAAGAAGCAAGCTCCTTTAAGCAATTACTTTGGTGTTCCTCCAGCTCCAAAGAAATGTCAGAAGGAGCCCGAACCGCAAAAGAAGCACCTATTCTCGGAAAAGTGGTTGCAGGAGGTGAGCTGGCTTCAAACAAATGATGAACGCACAGAGATTTGCTGCAGAATATGCCGTGAAAATCCCACTCTAGCGGACAAAAACAGTACCTTTTATATGTACGCAAACGCGCGTTGCAACTTCTTATCTGGTGCGCGTCTTTTATTTTGACAGCGCATGCGCACCTGCGGATCACTTACGTGCACCCCTGCACATAAGCATGTGCCTGCCATTTTTTTGCAACCATGCTGATTCGTCCGTGGAGATTTTGCATTAAAATGCATTAACTACACATGTGCCCAGGCTGTGGATTTCGAAGAATTAGAACCGGAATGCCTACACGGCTGTTGGGTCTTCAGTTGTCCATAACATAGTATAATCCAGGCTTAAGTGAATACAATACTGTGCAAAAATCTTGAGCCATGCTTCATGTCTTTATAGCTTGATGAGAAATGACTGCCACAATTTATTTAAAGTGGTGCAAAAATACATGAATATACAATACATAAAGCAAAAAGCTTTATACATAGCCTGAACTCTCTTAGACAGCTTTTTTTTTGTAATTTCATTATGTAGTCTTTGGTAATAATTCTCCAGGCTTCTTGAGGGACGTTCAGCAGATGTTTACTCCCTTTTGTTCTCTGTCGAGCTGATCCCATAATATTTTGTTGTTGAGCTCCAGGCTCTGACTGGTAATGTTCCATTGTGTTTTTGTTTTAGCCAGGTTTGCTTTTTACATTACACCATTAAAACAGAAGTTTTTATGTCTGAATTGGAACCCAGCATAGAAATAGAAGTCAAAGAATGTGACACAAGCTTGTGTGCGTGTGTAAGCTTTTACTATCATGGGTTTGACATCATTGTTATGCAATACACAATGCAGAAAAACCATGCCATTGATTAAAAGATAAGCCTACGATTCCAGTGGACTGGAGAATTTGAAACTTGCTCTCGCCTACAAATGTTCTCAATTCCCAGTACTAGTCAAAGATCAGTGTGACTTTCCAAAAGACATTTATGTCCATAGCTCACAAATCTTTGAAAGTAGGAAATAATAGTTTTTTTGTTTTGTTTTTTAAATTAAGGATGTATTCACAGGATTAAAGCAAAAGCATATTTTATCATTAGCATTAATTCATCCAACGGCCAGAAACAACAGAAAGGTGCTTAGATTTTTGTAAGAAGCGCAGACTTTAAAGCTAACATAAGAGGAGTCATGGGTAACTTAAAAAAAACTCATAAGAAGTTGTATAATCTTACATCTGTTGATAATTTTGATGAATCAATAATTTAAGATGCTAATCTCTCCACATACGCACTGTATCAAGAGGATTAGCATGCTACCCAAAGACCAGTGCAGCAGAATATAGTCTTACAGAGTCTGTGAAGGAAAAAATTGTAGACTTGTAGAGCTGGATTTCCCAAGAAAATGAAATTGTGCTAATACGCACTGTGGATTTTGTTACATTTGTGTCTGCAACCTGTCTGCATTCAGTGTTTGAATAACTCAGATTATTATGCAGTCAAGTGCTGGACTGAGATCGTGCCTCTGCAAGTGAAGGAAAATGTTCAGCAGTGGAAACTCTAGTTCAGCTTGGTGTTTCTGTGATACAAATGCTGTTGCAGACCCAGCATGTCTGATATGTGAGGTGTGATGGTCCTCTGCCTCAGCTAGGCCTGCTGCATGTTTCCTGCTGTTTGCTCCTCTGTGTTGCCCTGTTGCAGGTTCCTGCTAGCTGGAGTTCATTTCCTCTGGAGCACTGAAGAACCAGCTGTCTCAGTCTTGCTGCCTCTCTACAGCCATGCCATTTGTTTGGTTCTCCTCAGCCTAATTATTTTAAGCTTTCCACTACACAACACCATATAACCTAATATTCAAATTTATCCAACTGCAAATACACTAACAACACCACAGGTCTCATAAAGTTAATTATGGTTTCTCTTTCAGTGAATACACTGGTCAATTTTGGCTAAAGCTGTATTTCTCCTGTTACTTGTTCTGGCTCATGAGTTGTGTTGAATCCTGGATGCAACCCATTGCAGTTGTTTTGGTTTGTGACATGTAGAATAGTAAAGTCCGTTATCTGCTTTGTGTGCTCGAGAATATAGTGTATTAGCATATTTTGTTAAGGCACCATTGGAGGTAAAATATTTAGAAGTTTATGTCAATTCTGGTGTGCCAGCTGTGGTATAACTGCTTTATTAGCTAAAATCTATCAGTGTGCATTGCCAGTACCTGCAGGCATTGATAATAGAAAACCAGTTCTAATATTTCCTAAGTGGCAACAATTTTTGATTGCCATCCCTAGGTGGTGGTGGATGGATTATCTACAACTACTTACAGGTGGTTTGGGCAAATGTGTGTGTGTTACCTACTTGGTTATATCCTTGCATCCTCTTCCCACTTATTTTGCTTCCTTGTGGTATCAGGTTGCTGAGGATGTGGTGAAAGGGGTTGAAACAATGCTGGGTGTCGACCATTGTGATGGCCAAACCCGTGGCCACACTCTAAAGTCGGTAACTTTTGTATTTTCATTCTTCATTTGAACATAGTAATACATTTTAGTTGCCAATAACTTTATTGATTGGTTTGGATACATTTGTTCTATTTGTAAGCGCGCACATTTAGTTTACTTATGTATTCATACTACTTCGTTTCTTTGCTTTCTGACTAACCTTTGTCTTTTATTTCTTACCTGCCATCATCCCTGGGAGTTGCTGGACAAAAGATGGTAGCTAGGGTTTGAAACCATTAAATATGAAGGAAGATAATCGGACCACACCACCACTTCCTGCTGAAGGGGGGAATGTGTGTTTTCTTTACTTTAAAAACAAAGTATTTGTATTTAATTAAATATTTGAGTTTAGGGTTTAATGGGGTTTTTTGATTTTCTTCTTTAGTGTTTAGTTTATTAACAAACTAGATTGTACTGCATCGGTTGTGATTTATGATTGTGTTTTGTTTGTTACCCCTCATGTGTCACAATGGTCTGATCAGCCATTATATATACCCTTGTATGTCATTTCATGTGGAGGTCAATTATGTTTGTTTGTAGCAGTCATTTGGTTTGTTAAGTTTGCAGTCGTTGCCTGAGTTCAGTTTTGTTTCTTTGACCGCTTTTATGAGCTCAACATTTATTAGTCTTGTAAATATAATTTTTGGGGGTTAAATAAATGGAAACTATATTTTTCTAATAATTCCTGGGCTCCTCCTGTTTTTCAACTCGGTCCATCACAACCATCAACTTTTGTTTTTATAAACGGTTCATTGATTATTCGGCTAGTTTTTGGTTTTGTTTTGTTACACCTGTTGAAAAGTCAGAAGTAATGTTAGACTGGCATTGAAAACATTCCGTCTCCTATTGTATTTCATTTGAGATCAGTCTGTTATTATGACTCCATTCTTATGGAGAGGCGTGTGATGGCTTACTGCCTTGGCTGGGCCTGGTGTTTGTCCCTCAGTATTTCCTTGCAGGTTCCTCCTAGGTGGAGTTCATCAGTTCAATTGGGAGTACCTGACCAGTCTTACTGGAGCATTTAAGACCTGCCTTTCTTGCTCTCCATCCACCCAGTATCATGCTATTTGTTTGGGTTAAGCCTGGTAATCTTAGATTTTACATTACAGTATTTTTCCAACTGTTGACACACCTCATAAAGTTAATGATGTTTTATGCCTCTTTTAGTCAATACATTTCTAAATATTGGTTAAAGTTGTGTTGTGTGACACCTCGTGAGCCAGAGTATGACAGTGGTTAGAAATCCACTCTAACTACTGTCACTATCTGTCGTCTCTTTATGGTTACAGCTGTAACCATAAAGAATTTTCACATTGTATACCTGTGTTGACATCCTTCACAGACCTTTGTATATGCTTGTTCCCACTTGTTAAGTCTGAGATGATGCTGAAAATGAAATTGGCAGTTGAGGGAGGACGTGCCCACCTCCACTCTCCCAGCTCATATTTAAATACTAATTGTTACGAAACCTCTCTGGTGTATGCTACTTAGCCCTTCTGTCTACCTCCTCCACTTTTATATTTTTCTCTGCATGTGATTCAGTTACATTTCTAAGTGCACCATTATGTTGGACTGTAAGCGTTTAACTCGCATGCATGTTCTAGCAACCACCTTAAAGCTCACCTGTCAAAAGGCTGTTTACACCTCTAAATGATGGTTTCAGAGTATGGTTAAGGTCACAGCTGGACTTTCTAATTATCTGTTTCTTGGTAAACATACAATAACAGATTTCAGGTCCACTGTAATTTCCGTTTAAGTGAATATTCAAAAATATCACTGCACGAAAATCTGAAAATCTTTTTTTAAAGGGCTTGGTTTTCACCGGTTTTATGTGTGGGTGAAAGGGCAAAATGCATAAAAAAAAGCTACATCTACAAAAGTACCCATGTAATCCTTGATGTAGCTTAAATATTTTTATTAAATATTTTTACACATAAAGCTGAATTTAATATAGAGTCCAGAAGTTGGACAAAAACTAGAAATGCAGTCGAGACAAATCATGTTATTTTATTTATTTTAGGTTAAAAAGCCAATGTAGAGATCATCTGAAATGGTTGACTTAACATTACTTGCTGGTCAGTATTGGCAATAAAAGCCAATCAGTGTCATTAATTTTTTAACGATGTGCTGGTAATGAGCAGCAAGAGAATCTGAGAAAGCAAGGAATGCTGCATGTTCATACAGCAGGGATGTCAGTCACAAGGTGGTCTCACCCTAGTGGAGACTATATACCCACTAGGGATGGCTATAAGTCAAGAGGGGGTAAAGTAGGTCATCTTCTAATCGGAAGGTTGATGGTTTGATCCCTGGTTGTTCCACTTTCCAGTCTGAATGTCTTAGAATTCTTCGGCCAGATCTTGAACCCTGAGTTGTTCTCTGATGTGTTCATCAAATTATGAATGTGTGTGAATTTAAGATAGAAAGCACTTAGGTATAGAAACAAATGCTTGTGTGAATGAGTGAGTGAGGCATGTTTTATGTAAGAGTTTTGAGTGAACTGTGATAGTGTTGGGATGGCGCCCTTTTGCCTTCAGGACTGCCTTATTTCTGTGTGGCATAGATTCAACAAGTTGCTGAAAATACCTCGCATCTCCTGTTCTCACCACATCCCAAAGGTGTTCTGCTGGATTGAGATCTGGTGACTAAGGAGGCCGTTTCAGTCTAGTGAATTCATTGTCATGTTTAAGAAACCAGTTTAGATTATTTCAGCTTTGTAACATGGGACATTATCCTGCTGGGACCAGTCATCCAAAGATAAATGCACTGTGATCATAAAGAGATGAGCATCGTTAGCAACAATGCTCAGGTAGGCTGAGATTTACATGATGCTCATTTGGTACTAAGGGCACTAAAGTGTTAAGATAATATAAATATCCCCAGTACCATGCATGTCATCTAGTAATAAGGAATTTAGTGCTTTGATCCTTGAATGCTACAGTATGCAGAATACAGTAAGCACTTGGGTGAAGAAAAAAGTGCTTGTACAAATGTGTTTGAATGGGTGAATGAAGCAAGTTTTATGAAATTTGAGCTTTGGTTGCTCAAGTAGAGTTTAATAGCACAATATAAAAACCAGTCCAGTTACATTTACCATTAAATTTTGGTCAGCCAGGGGGAATTATTGACTCAGTTTCCTGTTCTTGGCTGACAGGAGTGGCCCAGTGTGGTATTCTGCTGCTTTAGCACACCTCAAGGTTTAATGTGTGATGTTTTCAGCATACCTTGGTTGTAACAAGTTGTTTTTGGGTTACCCTTCTGTTGGCTCAAAGTAGTCTGGCCATTCTCCTCTGACTTCTGGCATCAACAAGGTATTTCACCCAGTGAGCTGCCTATCACTCGATATTTTCTCTTTTTTTGTGTATGGGAAAATGCCAGTAAATCAGCAGTTTCTAAAAAATTCAAACCACTTATCTGATGCCAACAACCAATGCAATAAGTCAGTTAAATCACCTTTCATCCTCATTCTGATTCTGGGTTTGAACTTAAGCAGGTCTTCTTGATCATGTCTGCATGCCTAAATGCATTGAATTGCTGCCATTGCAGATATTTCCATTAACAACCATTTAAACAGGTGCAGCTAACAAACTGATTGGTAAGTATAATTTACATAATGAACCGAATGTTGTATTCAGTAAAACATGATCTAGTGATTGAGACCATAAACTCATCAGGAAAGTGTTTACTGAGGCCAAAGTTCATTTTCCTATCGACCTCTATACAACTAGACTCCCATTTTGCGGCCAGAGGAGTTGCCCACTGCTGGTTAATAACTGTTACATTTTTTACATTGCCACATACAGGATATTGCGGGTTTTTTTTGTTTTTGTTTTTGATAAATGCTATTTTTGGGGGAGTCTCACCAAAGAAATATGCAAAGTTACTAAATCTAGTGACGGTATTGTAAAGCTGGGAACATGAAGAAGCAATGCAAACCAGCCACCTTTTCTCCTTGATTTTATGGGCTTAGAACTTTATCACATTGCTAAAACTTGTGATGAAGCTTTAGCAAATCCTAACCAGTTACTACTCCTAACCAGTAGTGACTGGTTAGGAAGGTTTAAAAAAACTGTCATTAGAAATTTTCAGTTAAAGCCATTTCCTGAGTTTGATCTTTCTTTTAATTAAATTTGTAACATCCAGTGACCACAGGGTTCACAAAGCAAAGGAGAGAATGTGATACTGATGCTAAATGATGCTTTAAAATTAGACAAAGGCTATAAAAATATGTCTCTAGCTTGCAGTTTTCTATTATTCAATTCAATTTAATTCAATTTAATTTATATAGCGGCAAATCACAACAACAGTCGCCGCAAGGCGCTTTATATTGTAAGGTAGACCCTCCAATAATACATACAGAGAAAAACCCAACAATCAAATGACCCCCTATGAGCAAGCACTTTGGCGACAGTATGAAGAAAAAACTCCTGTTTACAAGGAAGAAACCTCCAACAGAACCAGGGTCGGGGAGGGGCGGCCATCTGCTGCGACCGGTTGGGGTGAGAGAAGGAAAGACAGAAGACAGAGATTAATAACAAGTACAATTTAATGCAGAGAGGTCTATTAACACAGAGTGAGTGAAAAAGGTGACTGAAAAGGAAAAACTCAATGCATCATGGGAATCCCCCAGCAGCCTATGCCTATTGCAG